>NW_009918576.1:108946-179511 GCF_000696875.1 Nestor notabilis
TAACTAAAGGAAGTAAATACTTGTTGCTATATGCTTTTAGTTAGACCTCTTTCAGTATAAATGATTCTTCAGTCATGCAGCTGACAGGCATCCAGGACACTCACTCATTCTCTTCATCAAATAAGAAAAACTGGTCAAGCTCTGAGCGTGCCAGTCCTTCCCCACACACACTCTGCAGGTAGACCTCACGCAGACAGCGTTTGTCTTTCAGCTTAGGCAGCAGAGGATAATATTTTTAGATCTCACAGTTATTCATTAAAATAAATAGTAAAAAAAAAAGAAATAAAAAATCTAAAGAGAATTTTCCTTCCTCAACAATTCTTCAGCAATGAGACCCTTTCTCCTCATCCTCCAGACTAGGGGGTAAGGAGAGGGGAGAACAGTACCCAAAGAAACAGCCTATATAATTCTGGGTTTCCCCATATCACCCTGCAAACAACCCCACAAAAAGAAATGAAAAATAACTTCCCAGTGTTGTTCCTGGACACACAGTGAAGGACCATATTCTACTTCAAAAGATAAAAGAAAAATCCTTTATTTCTCTCACCTCACGTTTTCTTAATTTTTCCTTCTGGGGAAAAAACCTGCTACTTTCTCAGATTTTCCAAGATTGTCCTGTCCTCCACACCAAGTGTGCTTTTTCAAAGTCTGAAAATCTGCAACCTACCATGAGACGTGATCTACAAAATGTCTTAAAATTTACAGTCATAGTTCCATTAGCCAAAAACTCTGCTGTCTTAAATCATCACACCGTAGCATATCTTAGATTGGAAGGGACCCACAAGGATCATCAAGTCCAACTCACTGGACTACCTGTAACTAAACCTTATGACTAACAGTGTCATCCAGATGCTTCCTGAACTCTTAACAGGCTTAGTGCTGTGACCATTTCTCTGGGAAGGTTGCTTCAGTGATCAACCACCCTCTCAGTGAAGAATCTTTTCCTAATGTGCAATCTGAACTTCCCCCAATGTATCTTTATCCCATTTCCTTGTGTCCAAATGAATTCTTGACTTATTTAGCCATGAGCTCTAGAAGTCAGAAGTCTATTTTCTACCAGCCAGTATCAAAGCTAGTGACTTATGTAGGAATTTCCATTAGGAATTCCCTATGTAGGGTATCAGTCATTTCCTGAGTTAGAAAAAACAAAGGTCTCCACTGAGATCTTGATAAATATATTTTGGGGAAAAAGGCAGCCTTTTAGACTATCTCTAAGATCACAAAGATGTTTTTCTTATACAGAAAGTGGAATATAAGAAGTCACTTGCTTCCTAACAAAAAAAGAAATTACCAAAATACAGGAGGTGCAGCCTGAAATGTCAGACTAATCACTGCGGGCTAGTTCTAAGCTCCTAAAGGACAGCTGAACACTGATCTTATTTGGGCCAGTGTTAGAGAATACAGAAGTTCTCCACTTACTTGTTTTCGGTGACATCCCAACTGGTTAAAATATGCAGATATAAAACTGTTTGCTGGAAATCCTCCTTAATGAATGAAAGCATCAGACGCATCCAGAAGAGTGCCAGCTCTCAATCGAGGAGATAACTAATTGCCTATGCCAGTCCAGGACAAAATTTGCACACAGATTTTTCCCTTCAAATAGATGGAGAGACATAACTGTGCTGCTGCACAGAAAATCCTCAAACTTGTTTTATCCATTCATTGCAAAAAGACTATTATCAGACTTTGCAAATTTTTGCTAGAAGACAACTATTTGCACATTATCTATACATTATCAGTATCTATTTGCACATTACATGGGAGTGTGCTTATGCATGACTACTTCTATACATGCATCTACCACAGCTGTGAATGAAACTACCTGTAGTTACAATACATACACTAAAAACAACAACCAACTTTGGCGCATCAGCAAGAATACACCATTAAACCCTTGCTTTAACGCCTGAGAATTTTCCAAAAGGTCAGCCAGCAGTATGATTCATACCTATGGTGGTATTTGGTCCTCTGCCCTTTTTCATGGCTGAGAAGAACATTTGAAGGATTAACATGAAGGAAAATGGGTTTTCTTTTATTGTATTTTTTTTTATATATTGCTGTGTACTTACACAGGCAAGGACAAAAATGTTCCTACCAATGAAAGCACAGCTTAAAACAATCACCATTTATGATGATTCTTAGCTCCTGGGGGAATCACAGAGTCTTGACAAGACACCCAAGAACATTCTGTGTCCTATGAAGATAATTTTTAACACTCCCAAAGAAACTTACATTGCAGCAAAAGAATGACACTTTCAACCACATCTTTATCTTGGAGCTTTGGAGCAACCTTTAGATTGGAAGAATCCATGGGAGGAACTTGCTTGGAATCTCTAACTAAAGTAAGGTTAATTTTAATTATATATCATAATAGCAAGAAGTGGCCTCACGAAGAACATGAACAGCAGCATTTAAAAAAGGAAAATCACATCCAACACACATACACACAAAGCTAACTTTACAATAAGTATAGATGAAGTATCTGTAGTGTCTGGTGTCAAGAAAGCTCCTCATAGAGTTCCATAAACTTTGCAGAACACATACTGTTCATTGTTTCTATGCTGCATCTTTTAATTTGATTGATGGAATTTTCCAGCAGTACCTCTGGTTTTTTAAAAATGTGATCTATTTGCAGTGGGTCTGAAACAAGAAGAGAAAACAAAGAACTACAATGCTAACCTTTCAAGGAATGCTGAGAAAGGGATCTCAGACATAGAGTCTTTCATGATTGATACCAATCTGATTAAACATGATGAGGAATAAAACCAGGCACCCCAAAACCCCAACATTTTAGTCTGTCCTCCCCCCTAGAAAAATGTAATGCATTTTTGCTGTGTAATTTGTCTTTACTTATGAAATGTTGAAAGCAAGCCAAATGAGTGTGATTTTAAATGATGTTTTGCCTTTATACTGGAACATGAAAAAAATAATTGAAGAAAATATCTGAAGAAAAACATTTTACATACATTAATACAATAACAAGCATATATTCTTCAGAAGGGGAAGACCTGCACAACATTTGCATTTCAAAGCCTATGTCAATCAAGAAAACTCTGATAATGTGCAAAGCTCTACCAGTTTTATGCAAGTACAAGTTAGCTATTTCAAAGATGAATCATAAGTGTTTTTAAGTTATTTTGTTAAATCCCTTATAACATTCAGGAGAGGCTTTGTGAAAATCTAAAGTAATCAATACTGAGCCTTACCCCATAAGCTGTGAATTAAGATCCAAACTTGATAATTTTAGAATGCAATATATCTTTTAAAATAATACTTAGCATTTATTACCTACACTAATTAAGCTTCAACGTGCCTGTGAGGCAGGCAAGTAAAACCTCATTTTACAGACAAGAACATTTAGAGTAGACAGAAAGGTTATGTACATTGTCACTGATTAGAAAGAAAAATCTCTGACCCATAGTTGGAATTCTTCGAGCAAATTGTCAGCACACGTCCATACTGTCAAGTTCCTCCTTCAACAATTTACACAGTTTGCATCAAATACAGAACAAGGAAAAGTTAGACAAATACAAAAACGTGAACATATTCTCAAGCCAAAAACCACTCCAGACAAATAATATTAAGAGAAGTCAATGACATGCTCTGCCTACTTCCACTTACTTCCACTTCCTTAGAGTTCAAGGAAATACAAAGGTGGAAGGAAAATGGGAAGACATAAATAAATACTGATAAAAATACTGAATTCTGTCTAGATCTGTCCAAGGACCTGATGACAATTTTATTATTAGAGTTTTGTGGTTACCTGCAGATCAGGCAGGTTAGAGACGTGCCCACGGAGGTGATGCTGGATTCTACTGAGTAGAAAAATATCCTTTAGGGAACTAATCTGCTATTTTCTGAAGAAAGTAGAAACCACTTGGTGTTCTCTTGGATAGAAAGAGCGATCTATCTGTGGTGTTTGCTCACATCTGAAAGAGTGACTTGATTACTAAGTCTTTCCAAACTCAGCTGTATGAAGAGTTGCTCCTGTTGTTAACTTCATCTGGATGTATCCTGTCTAGCGCACACTGATGCAGAAGCGATAAGCAGGTGAATGTACCACTTTCAATGACAGATGGCCTTTGGGCTGAAGGATTTGAAATACACTCTGTTGTGGCAATTTATGTAACACACCCACAGTGATGCTGTGATGGAAAGAAAAGATTTACACGTTAGTATGACAACTCTGCTTAAGTTATTTTATACCTAACCAGATCTCTACTTGCATGCAAAACTAAACATAGTAAGATTATCTAAATCCTCCAACATGGTTTGGAGGCATCATCGTGTATACGAATTGTAAGAAAATATGAACAATCACCCCTGACTCTACTTTCAACCACCTCCATCACCCAGCAACCAATGAAGTCTTACACTCAGCCTGGCAAAACAGGACTGCTAGAATTGGAAACAAACAATAAAACCAAAAAACCCACAAGGCATCTCAGGTCTTACATGTCCAAGTTGCACAGTATGTACTCAAGTATCTCAAAACAGTGCCTTCAAAGTTGAGATTACATTATCTCAGAAATGCAAAGGCCAGACAAAGTCTTGAGGTCTTCTTAAAATGAAAGAGACTTAACCTGCAAAGAATCTAGCAACATTCCATTGGTCTTCACAGCTAAAGTAAAGCGATATATACTCACAGATACTTAGAATTTAGAATCAAGAAGGAGCAGTCTGGGTTTTTTTCTAAAGAAAATTGGATCTTTTAATAATCTACACTTTTTTCTGCTAAAGACATGGAAAGACTAATTTATTACACCTTCTTCATCGAGTTGCTGCCACATTTATTAAATATGTCAGGTGAAGTAAAGTCATGAAATGACAAAGTTTTGCATGGGCTAATAATAAATCTCAAAGTGAAAACACAGGCATTTCCACACTGATTTTGATTAAACCAAATCACAGAAAGCAAGCATAATGCTAAGATTTACTTGCCACTTCCTTAGGGCTGCTGTCACTGTCTCCCTTGCCTCCCTCTTACATTTGTCAGGAGAGCAAAATAACCACAGATGAGATTGTATAAAAGCCACAGTGAACCAACAGAACTTGAAAGTTTACATTTCTAGCATGGTATAAGGCAAATTAACATAATTTAAGACCAAGATAATTATACTTTCTCATATACTTTTCTTTCTTTTTAATGACACCTGCTCTGTTTCCTCATTTGGAGGAAGAACTATCAAAGAAGGCAGCAGGGTACTGAAAACATAATAAAAAGCTTGAAGGAATTTGAAGTAGCTGGCCTGCCTAGGCAATGTTCATCGAGTTTGTAAATTAAACATCAAATAGTTTGTTGCTATCAGGCGGTAGAGGGTTCTTCCACAGCTACACAGAGGATGACCCCTTATTTCGGTCAGAGTGAACACACAGCAACATTGACCACTGGAAGGAATAGCATGACACAGAGTCCGTTCCCTGTCTGGGTCATACTAAGGCAATATTCCCTTGATACAAGGAAGATTTTTTTTGTCCTAGAATTCATGGTATTTCAAGGCTGGGATTTGAAACATGGTTCGAGGGTAGCCTGAATCTAAAAGAACCCAGCTCTGAAACTGTTGCTCATGCCTCTAAGCCAGTAACGATTCAAAATCTTCTCTCAACATTGTTCAAAGAAAGCCTAAGCGAGATTACTGCACTTCTATGCTGATACTTGCATATTTTGAAAAAGATTAATGCCTTAGCTTTACATTTCATTCACATTCTATGTACTCATTCCATGGATATAATGCATTAAAAAGTTAGCACATAATTTGGGTGTATATCAGCAAAGCATGCATCCTGCTCTCAACATTGGCTTCCCACATTAACGTTGCTGCTAAACACTGAAAAGATTAACTATGTGAAATATACTCACTAGCCTTAAAATGATCATAACAGATCTACACCGTATCTTCAAATTGCTTTTCAAAGCCTGGTTTCTATTTTTATAATCAATTTCCTAACTAAAGTACATTCGTCATTATGAAAACAAATCATGTAAGTCATACACACATTTTTGTCTCCTTGTGACAGACATTGATTGAGAATGGAGTAACTAGTTTCAACCTCCAGTAAACAGCTGGTATTCTTAGATAAGGAAATCTCTGCACATGGCCAAGCTTCCAGTATTGTGAAAAAATGATGCAATACAAAGAAATAGACAACACAAGCCCCAACTACTTACATGAGACAATATAATTTATAACCAATATTCATAACAGAACTTAATCATCACATTCTTTTTTGTATTCTGTTACTAAACTGCAACAACAGCTTTCTTTGGCATCATTGGATTTGTTCCTGGGACAATAAAACGCATCACAACAAGAAATACCTGACTTTTGGTTTGAGAAGATCAGAGGACAACAGTTGAAGGATAAACTTATGTAATATTAAGCTTTGACATATGACAGATCACCCTTCAGGACTCATTCATAAGATTTGCATGTCCTGAAAAGTCTGAGCCAAGCTCAATCCCACTACCACTTTAGCAAGTATCTCAGGGTAGAACTTCAGTGTCTGATTGACATTTCAGTGTAAATACTGTAAGAGCAATTCAAATAAATTTCTCTGCTTAGAAATTTAATCACTGTAGTTAATAATTTTATTTAAAGACATGCCTTTTATAAAACAATGTCTCAGATATCAAATTGGGCAAATACATTAGACAAGGGCAAATAAAGACTAGAACTTGAATAGGGATAATTGTTGTTCAAACTTACGTTCTGGTTGATTCATAGAAATAGCATATAAAAGGCCAAGCAAACAGCTTGCAGTGACCATACATATATTTCTTTCAAAATAAATTAATGAGAAAAATACCACTTAGTGATGAAAGAGTAGAAAACAGATTTCTTTGTGAAAAAAATTTCCCCTTTTTGTAAGGAAAAGAAAGAGAGATGCAGAAGTTGTTAAATGTCCTCCTTCAAAAAAAAAAAAAAAAAACCCACAGAAAACAACCAAAACCTTTCCAACTCTTTTGCCAGGGTAAAAGGAAACCTGAAGAGTGTTCCACATATACTTAATCTAGACTAGGCCATCACAATCCTTCCTAAGTAAGGGACAGAGCACTATAATCTACTTATTGGCTCCCCACTTGCTCCAGGATGCTAGTTAAATGAAATCACCAAAGAAGCTGTTGTCCCTTCTATGCAGTGCACCATACTCTTGGCAGGCTAGGCAGGAACAAAAAAGCATGCATGGTCCTCTTCCAATTAAGTACTATGGGCAGACAAAGTTGCCTTCATCTTCCATAATTAAAGAAGAAAAAGGCAATTGGCTCTCAGGCCATAAACTCTTGCTGAAAGAGCAGCTAAGATATGAAAGAAGCAGGAAGAACTAAAGATCCAGATAACAAAGCTTCTAAAGAAAAAAAAAAAAGAAAAACAAAAAAGAGGAACAGAGAAAAATCATTCACATAGATGACTATCAAGAAGGGCATTTTTAAACTAGTCTTCTGTTTCTTCTTTAACTCTTTGCTCCTTTCCATCAAATTCAATTTATTTTGATTTTTAAGTATGCATAATCACTTTTCAGAGATTGTAGATTATTTCCTGTTTTAAAGGAAAATTTAAGTGTGAGCTATACACATAAACAATAATAAATCACATCTCTGTTACTTTCAGTGAACAATACTCAGCTATAATTCCAAACATGTTTTTGGTTATCCTATATCTCATGTGATTCCAGAGGTGCTTGTTTATTGCTATATATTGAAGCAAGATCAATGCCAGTTCATAACGGCTGGTTGCAAGATACATTCTCCATATTCTTCAGGAAAAGATTGTTAGAGTCAGGGCCTGCTTGTGTGATCAGAACAGGAATCTGGGACCTTATAAATTGACTATTGATAAGCATCCTACCACTAGAACTGTCCAGGAAATACCCACACATGACGCTGTAGAAGGCAAAAGTAAGTTACTGCTACTTCTATTACTGTAAAAAAAACCAAAACAAAACAAAAAACAATCAACCTCTCCACCCCAAAAAACAAACAAACAAACAAAAAAATCTAAATCACAATGGCTTTTCCTTTGTATTACTTACAAAACAACATGTTGATTTCACATACTGTAAATCCCAAAAGGACCCTGTGTTCACTGGGTAAAAAAATTAAAAGAATTCTTGAAATATTTTTTAAGGAGCCATGAGGAGATGGAAAGGAGGAGAAAGAGATTAAAGCCATATAGAGTCATAACTGTTCTTCAACTCTGCAGTAAGCGGAGATCTTTAAACAGAAGTGCCTTGACTGACTCACTGCAGCAATACACCAGTAGATTCATTTGGTCCAACACCTCACCTGGAAAACACCTAAAGCTTGCTGCTGCTGTCCTGCGCAGATTCAAAGGATGATTGGACTGAAAAGCCATCACAAAGAAACTTATCCTTCATCTCCTATGCCTGATCCAACCAGAAGCATCTGCTCACACTGTCTGCCAGTCTGTTCTGCAGACCTAGTAAAAACATACAGCTGAAGAGACAGACTTAATTTCAAATGCATTAAATTATAGCCAGACTGCTACTTGGCATAATGAGAAAGAGCTTGCCCACTCCTTTTCTGTTTATGTATAAAAATGTACTTGTATTGCCTGCCATTATTTGGACTGACTGACCTTGAGGGTTTGTGTTGGGTTTTTTTCTTTCTGTTCCTTTTTAATGTGTATGCTGGATAAAAAAAAACACTGCACAGTGTGATGCAGGGGAAGACAGATAGGATGAGTTCTCTTGTTTGTTAAAACAGTAAATCACAGTTGCGTTGTCCATGATGGGCTGAACTGCTATTTTATCCTGCTCCTTTCCAGCATATGTTAAAAGAACTGATTAATTGCTTTCAGCAAATGACATTTATATGTCATTCCCATAAGCATTTTAACACGTGCTTCCAACAGTATTCCAGTCCTTGGAAGTATTGCATGACTGTTGGGGCACTGCAGCTTGAAGGCTGGGCAAAGCTTCTTCCAGAACATTAGCTTTCTGAGGAACAGCAGCACACCACCTCTGAAGGCCACCTTCTGTCTGGCATCTAACACCAGCCAATACTACGTAAGTCCTTTGCCTGAGGTGAATACAATGTATACACAACATTGTTAAAACCAAAATGATGATAAACACCTACAAGGACATTGGTCTCTGCATTCCTTAATATTTAGCGGTGTTTATGAATGGCTATGGTTCCAGAAACCTCTTGTGTGGGAGAAAAGTTGCATCTAATGAATTAAGAAGGACCCCCCAGATAAGATTCTGTGTGTATGTGTGTGTGTGTGTGAGCACGTTTGCACACATGGAGGGCATAACCAGTACTATACACATATACCTATATTATACAGGGACATGTACATATACACCCCTAGTGTGACAGCTCCACAGAGTACTCACAGCCAACAAAATAGTCATGCAGCAACAGTTTGGGATGACTTGTCTCTTTTCACTGTTACCTCCTCTTTTCAAATGGAAAATAAAGAAATCTAAAGCATACCAGCCAAAGTAAAGGAAAGTTGAAGCTAAAGTGTTTACCATGAAACCAAGATATTTATAAGTAACTCAGTGTACAAGAAAGATGAAAACAAGCACCAGTTGCAACAGACATGCAAAGTGATGTAGGATGAAAGAGAAGGATTAATGCAAGGGAATGTTGACACGCAGAGCTGTAACTTTCTGACTGAAGTACTGAGGTTTCTTCTTTCCCCTTACTCAGTATGTGTGCAGTGGCAGATCAGCAAAGGCTGCCTCTGAAAAGAATTTCTAAATTATCTTGTATAACCTGCAGAATCTGTTGGGTCAGAAAGTAGTCTGATTTGAGTTTATAATCCCTGGAGATACGCATTTAAATTCAAGCCAAAGGTTATCCCCCTGGCTTTAAAATTTTCCACTGCTATACCAGAAAGGAGAAAGTTTTGACAACTGAAATTTAGATCTTTGAGAAAAGAATAAGAAGACAGTGAATAAATGTCTCTGAAAATAACACTGCAGGGGTCCTCCTGACAGACTGAAAGATACCAAATAACAGCTCTGGACCTGTCATTTTCTAATATTTTTCTGTTTTCTTGCTGCAAAAAGGTAGCCTCTAAAAAGGAAAATTCACCATCTTTAAGTTGTAGGAAATAAAATAATAGTATTGAGAAGAACCAAAAGTAACCATCCACCTGATGAACTTGAGGTACGAAGAGTCCTGAGGGCACATTTTTTACTGGCTTGACCTTCAATCAGTCAATTGATTTTCTGTAATTACTATGTTGACATGTATCTTCTTCTATAAGCGATATTAATGATGTTACATCACAGTCTATTTGCTATTCTTTTTCCAGTGAAAACAAAGGAGAAACCCACTTCTCTCTCCTTTTTCTCTTGCATTGTTTAACAAAAATCATCAAGTGCAGATCTCCTCCTCATTGATTAGCTACTGTTGGCCTTCACATCTATGACAGGAAGGGAAAATTTGCTATTTCAGGGAGCAGCAAAAGTGTCTAAAATTTGGATGAAAGGCTTTTTTCTGAAATCCAAGCAGAAGTTTTAGAGTTACAGCAAGTCTATTACAAGACTCAAGAATCTTAACGGCATTCTCGGAAGTTGACTTTTCTCCAACTCAGTTTTTCTTTCACTTCTAGCTTCCAATATCCCACACAAGGCATCACCTCCTCCCTTTCCCCTGACAGCCTTAGTCACTAAGATCAGAATTGCCATCAGATCTGCAATGCTCAGATCCACACTTGCTCTGCTGATGATAGGAAGTCCCACTGTATGCATTTCAAAGGTGGCCAATAGAGTCAAATGCTCTGGGACAATTTCCCACTTGTGCCAATTCCATGTATCCTGGTCCCATTCTCACACCATTTCTCAGCAGGGAAGACAAAGACAGCCATTTAACTCTAGTCACATAGATACACATTTTCTATGGAGACAGGTTATGTCAGAGCCCTGAGTGAGGCCCAGAGGCACACTGCAGCCTTTTCCCCCACCTGTCCTGGGCTTCAGCTGCCTGTGCTCAAGGCCAGCTCCAGTAATGGTGCTGCTGGACAACCTTGGATCAGCTGCTGGGAGAAGAGCTGCCGGTAACGTGACTCTGCCCCTCAGCTCAGAAGCAGTATCTAAGCTCCAGCCCTTGGCCCTTTCCTGCGCTGTGCTGTAGGTACACCTGCACCTTCCAGATCCTCACCCACTGGTCCTGGCTTGACCTCATCTCCATCAGCCCTGGCCTCGCAAAGAGGTTTCTGGCCCAGGTTGAGGGATGTTCACCGTGAACAGAGGCTATAATGAGAAGGAGATGCAGCAGCAGAGGGCAGCACACTCAATGCTGAGGATCCCTCTTCAATCCTCAGAAGTGCAGAAAAATTCAGAGAAGCACCTTAAAAAGCCTGGCTACATGATCTCTGTGTCTGGCTTGCGTTAGCTAGCACAGCTCATGAGCAGAAATACACAGAGTTGAACTATGTGACAGTTCTAATTTATGAACTTCAGCTCCATAATTTCTATTATGTTGGCAAATAATAATTGTGAGTGATAAAAAAAAAAAAAAGATGTTGCATAGAGGGTTAAAGATAGGTGAGCTGTGTGTGATAGAAGGGAGGCAGATAAAGCTGAGATGCAGACCTGAGTGAAGCACAGGACATCAAATTACCTAGTTGCTTATTTCCTTGCTTTTTGTGTTTTGTGTTGGAGGGATAGTCTAGAACATTTCTCTCACACTTGATTACGTTTTCAGATATGCTGGTTTATATTTACATTTGAAAACCTATACACAGTTAAAATTAAGGTAACATCAATATCATCAACAATCAAGACTCAGGAAATGAAAACCTACTTCTACTAATTGAACTTAGCCAAGCTGTACATCCCATCCTTTAATCATTAGTACCGTTTAGCTATTGACAGTGTACAGAAGGCAAAGCATAGCTTGCAAGAAAGGGAATCTCTTCCATGCAGAGAAAACCAAGTGGTAATATAATAAGCATTAGAAATCTACCAGAAAGAACCCCAAAATACTTAAAAAAAAAAAATTATTATTGCTAAGCAACTGAGCTAGTATAACCATGAGAACATTCACTTTTTAAATTCCTGACTTCAGAGTGTAAAAAAAAATTTACTTTTATTAGTAAAACTAATCCAAAAGTCATAAACTCTCCAAAGTTTGTTTCTTTCTTGTCCATGATGCAGAGAAGCATCACCATAGATGAGACTGGTAACCTCCAACTTCTGGCTTAAACAGCATATAAACCCAGATATTTCCCTAGTTTTTCTATAAATTAAGATGGGGATTGCAATCAGAGAGAAAACACCTGCATCATCACACCATTTAAAATGAGAAAGTCGCATGTTGTGTTCCTTCCAAAAGAACTTGGAGGAGAAAAGGAGGAGACTTCTGTTCTTGCTTCAGTTTCAACTTGTACTGTATCACTAAAAGAAATAAATAATTCAAAAACAAGCTATACTATCAATTTCAATTTCCACCAGAATTTTACTCATTTGTTACAAGAAATTGTCCATGAATCACTACAGTACAGTCAATCTGGGGCACTACAATGACTTAGTAATAGGCAGCAGTCAAAGCCAGCCTACCTACCTATTTATATCACACTTATCATAATGGCAGACATTTTCCTTGAAACTATAACTTACTTTGAGTGATTCTCACTTCCTATATCACATGATAAGGAAGCATTAGAGGTTACATTTAATTTTCATGGGATTTTTAAACACAGTTTCCTTGCTAACCAGCTTTATGCAGTCAATACTATCTGCTCTATCAGCCTGCTTACCACCCTCATTAATCAGTTTCTGAACTGTTAGTTTTGCTGAAATTTAACTTCAGGGTGGAGAGGTTAAACACACTGTTCCCATAGGCATTGTCAAAAGACACTTCTGGTGAAAAGGAGAGACCTCCAGCACACAACCCTAAAGAGGGACAGGCTGTGGCATGACTGTATGCACCAGAGAAGCTGCCACAGGAAACAGCTGAGGCACAAAACCTATGAAAACTTTCAATCAGTGTTTATATCTTTCCAAGGCTACAAAGTAAAATTAACCACAAGACCAGTAGAAGAGATTTCATTAGTACCAGTGCTCAAGGAACTAATTGCTGTCCAAAGAAGAGAAATGGTCTTCTTACCTAAGAAATACTGCGTTTATCATGTAGAGGAAAAAGGGAAGTAAACGGTAAAATGGTGTTATTGTAAACCATGTTGTATTTCTTTTGTATGTGCTGAAAGGAAATAAATTCTGTCATACTGTTGACTTTGTAACGGTTTTTCATTAAACCACAAGAAAGGATTGCCAGCCTATTCTCTCTTTCTTTCCAATTCCTGTTTGCCAAAAAAATAACACCAAAACAAACAGAATGAAAAAAGCAAAGGCACCATTCAGACATATACAACTTAATAAATAGCCTTCTATGTATTGAATGGGGAACACTGCTTGCCTTTATATAGACGACTAAGGCAAATCCACAGCTAAACGAAAATAAAATTTAAAAGGCTGTTGCAAAATACATAGCCAAAGCTACTTCAAAAGCATAAGAATCCCATGTTCTACATAAGGAGTATGTAGAAAAAAACTTTGTAGGCTTTATTATTTTAGTTGTTAAAAGAAATGCTGTTGCCCCAGCACTCATGAGGTAGCATGTGGATCACACAGCTTTTAAGGTTATCATAGAGGTAATGAAACATTCAAGGAGGTTAACATCTCTATGCCTAAGTTTTGTGGTCACTGAAAAATGGCAAATTCCAAAGAAGGTTTCAGTGATCCAATCTAATAAAAAGCTTCTCACATTTTTTTTCCAGCAGCATGGGCTCTCTCCAAAGCTAGAAAAAAGCTTTATGTAAAGGAACATCCCCATGACTTATAGCATCTTCACCTACATGCACTTGGAGGGTGGTATTTTTCAAGCTTAAGTTATAGCTGCACTCCTACTATATATCAAGAAATCTCATAGAAAGCAAATCAAACTTCCAAATGAAGAACAATATTGCCTGTCAACAAAAACAGACTTGAAAGAATATATAGTCACAAAACTTCATAGAAAACAGAGGATAGACCTAACAATCTATTTAAAAAATTCTTAATTTCATTTTATTAAACAGTTTAAAATGGTTCTGTTAAATACTATTCTCCTCTCTTTAGCAACTAGTGTTATTTCTATTTTAAGTCATTGAAAGAAATTTGCTTAATGTATGATCACAACAGAATATATACACAGAGAATATATGGAGCAAGAGAATAAATGGAGCTGGCAGGCTACAGAGCAGACACTATACTTTCTTCGAGCTTATTAAACTTCTACAGTGAAGAATAGCCCTAAAGCACACAGCAGAGTAATCTCACCAAGCATAACTTCTGAGGTGTGCTATTTCTTTGTAAAACTGCAACCATTCTCAAGGAACCTTCACATCAGGCTGCTGCTGCTGCTGCTCACGTCCATCTCCTGTGAGTGGTTCACATCAGCAGTTCCTCAGTTTGGGTCCATGTACTATAAGACAAAGTATACTTACAAATGGGATCACTAACCTACAGGATAGCCAAACTGCTGCAGGTGAATCGCAGCCCAGATATGTGCCATGGGCCCCTGAGAAGGAAACTTTGGGAACAGATGCTCCAATCATAAAAATTATAGTAGTAGTTAGGGATGTGGGTCTAATGCACCAGCAGCAGGTGATACACAGTACCTTGACTACAAAAGGCAAAGATGATGAAGAGGAGGGGGGAAAACCCACGTAGAATATGTCTCATTTCTTCAGAAGGTTCAATTTTCTTTTTCTTAAACTGTGTGTCTAAAAATGACAATACTTACATTTGTAGCAATCCTGCCATACCAGCCTGTAAAAATGAAATTGAGGGTTTTTTTTCCTGTCTGCTTTCCCCTTCACTGGCTTGATTTAGGCAGGTTGATCTGCTTTTCTCCTATGGGACATGGTGCAAACCTTGTCCTCCCTAGGAAGGAAAACCAAAACCATCAACAGTGATACAGTTCTAAAGGCAATTCAAGGTGCTGAGCAAAAGCACCTCCAACCCACAGCCGCTCAAAATCCCACAGTATCATTTAGACATCATAACACTCCAGGTTTTCATTACAAAAGAAACCAACACAGCAGGTATGTCACAGTGGTCTCCAGGTTGCTCCCTGATAAAACAAGGGGGCTGCAGGACCTGTCCCTCCCATTGCCAGGCACAAACCATGGTACAAATGGTAGAGGACAGCCCTTCAGATGCCTGGGAACAACCATAACTTGGCTTCAAAGCCTGCCGAGATGCCAGTGGCAGGGAGAAGGAAGGAAAGTCCTCCCAGAATTTACCTAGCTGACTCTGGAAGCAAAATTAAAACAATCTTCAGAGTATTTTAAGACTGACTCACCCAAAACAGAAGAATGTGGTAGGAGTGCAATATGCTAATAGAGCATCATTTTTATTTGTATGCAGATGCACAGAATTACAGGCATAAAGACATTGGAAAGCACCTGAAAGAATGTATATTCTCCCAATAAAATATTTATAACTGATCTAATCTTAATAATGGCAAACATTCAAGCCATTATTGTCAGTGAATTGCTAGGGAATGCCATGAAACTAAATGCCTAAAATGTAGAAATTACCTTTAAGTCATCTCATTTGAATGAAATGATAAAAAATTATGTTTTATTCATTTTTTATGTAGGTTTTCTTGTAATAAACAATGTGGTTTGGTTTATGTAACAAAGGTATCATAATTAGATCTTTCTTAAATAGATACAAGTTTATTAGTTAATGTATCATGGGTAAACCATTCCAGCTAATGCAGCTAATGTCATGTTTTAATTCTTGCCAGTTGCTAGAGGAGTTATTTATTCACACAGCATGGAAGCTTATACTCCTGCTTCTTTGACTGCACATGAAAATAAAGGACTTTCAAGTAAAGAGAGAGTAGAAAATTAACAATTTAAAATCTCAAACCAACCTACATTTTCAATAGAGAAAAGAGAAATGGATGGACATTGCACGATAAATAAAAGATGTGCTTTAGCATTTCCCTATTTTAGCAATTTGATTTGTATCTCTCAAGTAGGAGACAACAAGGAATACTTTGGTTTTGAAAACTAGGATATTTGTTAGAAACCAGGGTTTTTATTTAATTGTGATAATTGTCTATTAATATTCTAATGCATGCTAAAACATTGGAAGTTCTTTCTTGCCTTTCCTCTCCCAAATCTGACTTCCCTTACAACAGAGAGAAATTTGGCCAAACTCCCTTCTTTCCAACTCCTTTCTTTCAACACACTTCAACAAAATCTGCAAGAAAATAAGGAGGAGGAGAAGAATTTTGTTTTAAAGTGTCATTGCCTATGTTACAAATTCACAGGTATCATAATAAATGAAGACTGACAAATTATAGATGAGATCAGCCAGCAATCAATCCCCACTCGCAACCCAAGAAAAATATTAGTTCTCTTTAAAAACCACTGATCTGATTACTAAACATATTTCTGCATTTCCTCGTTTATGAGCATTTTATCTTTTTTGTCTTCTTTTAACACTGCTTTGGCCCAATTTCTGAAGAAATTAGGCTTAATGAAATACGTTTTTTTTCTAGGTGCAGTGGTTTTTTAACTTCTAGCCAAATTTAACCAAATGTAGGAGTGGGATAACCATCAAGTCTAAACAGTCTTAGAAGTATTTTATGATTTCAAGAGCTTACAGTACAAAGCACAGTGAGCACACCCTGCAGTACGAACCAACATCTCCTCAAACGCACAGGCCTGCCGTAGGCCCTGTCAAAAAAATCCCAAAGAGAAGACTTCGTGTTAAACTACTTTTATTTTTCACTTATTCTTCCTTTTAATGGAAAACAGCTTTACTGGAACTGTAACAGTAAAGAAAATGATAAAATGGTAGCTTTCCCACCAGAATTTTAAAGACAAAAATTCCCCTGGGTATTCTGGAATCTCCAATCAAGTGTTTGCATATTTTTATTATCACAGTTCATTATGTAAGTGTTACAATTTATTCATTATATAAGTATTATATGCATTAAGCTGTATTTTACATATATGAATGTATATATACGTTATATATTGAACGCATACATATATTGAATACATGCATACATATGAATATGTATATATACATATTATATACACAAGCACATATGTACATAAATGCATGCCAGTTGAAACTTTTCATCTTTTCTTAACCAAAAGATCTTCTGTTTGTACTACAATGTAACAGTTTAGCATTTCTAGAAACATTCAGCTTTTTTAAACTACTGTGAAAAGCAGCTTAAACGTAACCAAAAAAAGGCACTTTTTACAAGGAGTCACACAGAACAGACAAGGGGTAATGGGTACAAGTTACTCCCGCATTGATTCTGACTGGATACAGGAAGAAAGTTTTTCACAGTAAGAACAATCACCCATTGAAATAATCTCCCCAGGGAAGTGGTGGATTCTCAACACTGGATATTTTTAAGATTCAGCTGGACAGTGTGCTGTGACATCTTACCTAGATCATGCTTTTACCAAGAAAGCTGTACCAGATGATCCTTGAGGTCCATTCCAACCTGGGATTCTATGATTGATTAGGAAAAAGTTACTTACTAAGAAAATGGTCAAGCACTGGAACAAGCTTCCCCAGGAAAGCAGTCATGGCCCCAGGTCTGCCAGTGTTCAAGAAGTGTTTGGACAGTATTCTTGTATATATACATACGAGCATATTTATTTTATGTTTTAACTTCTAGGTTGCTCTGTGTGGTGTCAGGAGTTGGACTATGATCCTTGAGTCCCTTCCAACTCAGGATATTCTATGATTCTGTGATTCAGTACCATGGGCTCCTGGAAAAATTGAAAACAAAAGCACAAGCCAAATGGATTTTCCTTGTGAAAATAAACACACATAGGTTTGATACACACAAAGCCCAGGAACTTGAATAGTTCACAACATAAAATATAGGCAGGGGAATGTAACACATGTAAGTGCATACAAGCCACAGAAACAAGTAAATAAGGGAAAGCAAGATTAGTCCTATTCTTCATCACATTATGCCTTTAAAATGTCACTCACCAGTTTCAGAAGCAAGCACTTTATTGCCAGTTTAAAGATTGGTTAATTTTCTGCATTGCCTTTAGATAGAACATAATACTGTTCAGCGCTCTCAAGTATTCACTGGCCTCAGGTAGGCAATTCCCTTCTTTGCCCTCTTGACATACTGCAATCTCATTCTGTGTCCTCTCTATTAATTGCAGCCTATATAAAAGGCGATCTCTCACAGCTATTACAGCATAGGAAAACATAAGAATTGTCAAAAAAACCCTGAAGAAAAACAGATAATAATATGAATAATATTTTATTTAGATATAAAACATTAATAATTACGGTAATATAAAGACTTTTAAAATCCAGGCTACAGCAGCTAAATCAGCTACATGACAAGACAGTCAGATAACAAGTTTCTCATAATTTTTAAATTATTATTATTTTTTTATTTAAAAATTTTCCTTGGAAAACTTCAAACTCCTATTCAAGGAAATGACACCACTTTGTATGCATAGACTACATAGATTTCATTCTCTAAGGTTTAATATACACCTGAAGTATCTATCAATCAGCCAAACCTCTATTTTACATAATGTATTGAGATTACTCAGCTGTTGCCTGAAAGATTTTTTTATAGGAAAGTGTAAGAAGATTTTGTTTGCTTGTTTGTTAGAATTTATTTAAATATTTCAGTTTTGAAATGAGGATATCAGGAGAGGTTTAGGGCAAGGAAAATATGAAAAAAAGTTCTACACAATTTTAAAGACTGAGATCAGGAAAACCTTACATGAGTAATATAAAATGTAAACTTCTGTAGAAGTCTGACTAACTCTTTGGATTCAGGGTCCATTTATGAGGAAATGTAGTCTATTGTAAAATGAATACAGAATAACAGAGAACATGCTAAAATAGAAGTCTTTTCTGTGCTTAATCTCCTCATCAGCTTCCCTCTCTTTATAATTGCATAGTACAACACACTTACTTAAACAATGACAGTAGGTGTTACCGCTTTTAGTAGAGGAGGTTATAATTTAGCAACACTACCATTCTGTTGAAATTCAAGAAATTTATGAAAATAGCATTAGCAAGCATACTACCCAATTACAAATTATGAGTTGCACATTTTAAATAGGTTCCCAGGAGTAGCAATGTTGGTAGAAAAAAAACTATCACCATGAAAAATATGACCTTTAATTTCTTAGTAAAAAAAAAAAAAAAAAGAATTCAGCAAATTCATTCTGTTAGAGAAAAATGAGCACATGATATGAGTACATTTACCCTTCCATTTCTTCTTATTTTTCTTTGTATGGACAAGTCTAAAGCAATATTCCACCCTGATCCCTCTGTCTCTTTTGATCACTTTTTCCTAGACAGAAAAATAGCAGAACTAATCAACTGGAAAAAAAATTACAGATCTCAAATTAAACAACCGATGCCTATTTAAAATAAAAAAGTTATTCATTTATCACTACAAATTTGGCACTACTGTGCCAACATCGACTAGAATTTCAAACCTAGTGGTCAATGAAGCATAAAATAGATTGTCAGAAATACTGGCTGAAATACAAATCCACTGGAAAAAAATGTTTGCGAATACCTGAGATAATTTAAGAGAATCAAAATTGGCTGAAAATACCTCTAAAAAGTCTCTACCTCCCTTTCTCAGTTCATAAATGGCTTTCTCCTACATGACTGTTTCATAGAAGTAGCAAAAATAAGCTTCCAATTTCTACATTTGAAAATGCTGCACATTTTTGTGGTAAGCCAAATCACTTCTTATCTGGAAATTATTTACTCTGTACTAGAAACTAATACCCTCACCTGAAGCAATCTTCTCAGAATATTCAGAAGGCCCACTGCCATGAAGCCCATGGTGTGCTAACTGTTAGGCTGTATGAAGTAGAACATTACCGCAGAAAACACAGATTCTTGTCAGGAAGAGACAAGCTGAAATTAAATATTTGGTGGCTGTAAGTCAAAACGGAATTAAAAGGAGGACTTTAAAAAAAAAAATCATACCCCTTGTACTCCAGTTGAAAATAGTCATCCCTCAACACAAATCTGAATTCTGTTCCACGTTAAATTCCACTGTTCCACATTACAGCTCATGAAGGATAAAGCTAGCTACTCCAAGTTGTGACGATTTTCCTTAGGCCTACTTCCCGAGTACCTGGATCAAACCAGGTTAATCAAGGGATGTGTACCCCTTAGTTGCCATTTTGGTTAAGATGGTTTTGGCTCTGTTGACACTGTTCCATGGCTGAGCTACTCTTGTTTCTGATCGTTGTTTCATTATTAAATGAGGATGCTACAGAACTAAAAAAAAATCTAACCCTAAAATAAGAGCAATTATATCAAGAAGGAAAAGGTCAACAAATATACGGACTTACCCACCAAAATGCATTCCCTATTACCAAAATGATTAAAACCAACATGTATTGGTAAGCTTTGAGTTCCTTCTTATTCTGACAGTTTATTAAAAACGGTCACAGGCTAATCTGTTGATAAACTAAACAAGGAAAAAGAAAGAATGTATATATTCTGACTATATTTTTTTCCTGTAAGAATAAATAGAATGGAATATAATAACAAACAGATTGAAATGTGACTGGAATTATTTTTTAATATGCCAAAATTCATAAGCAATGAACCAGCAGCTGCATTCATACTGGAAAATACCAGAGTCT
The DNA here is from genome assembly GCF_000696875.1 of Nestor notabilis. Taxonomy (NCBI): domain Eukaryota; kingdom Metazoa; phylum Chordata; class Aves; order Psittaciformes; family Psittacidae; genus Nestor; species Nestor notabilis. The sequence continues at coordinate 129,610 of NW_009918576.1, forward strand.
AGACTCAGAACACCCAATCGTGGTTTCTTTCAAAACACTGACAGTCTCCAACACAGACTACCTGAATTTTGTAAACAATCTCTCACCTTTGTTTCAGCCAGCAGAGAAGAGGGGCTGGTGAGGGAAGCATACAAACAGACTGTGAAGAAACTGGAGTCACTGCCACACAAAGATTTCAATAATCCAGGGTTGAACCAACCCTGCCTCTTGACACCAGCACATGGAGGGATATATTACTTGCGGCTGGAAGGTCTGACTGCTGACAGAAAAAGAGGTAATGGCCAAGTAGAATAAAATGATTTCCTTTTCATCATGCAGCTACTAGAAGGCACTCCAGCACTTCGAGCTTTTTTTTGTTGTATTTTCTCCCCTTCTCCCCCAGTGCAATCAGTCCTGGTAATCATACAATACTCAGAACGCTTTGGTCCAAACCATTTGCCAGATACAGAATCATGAAAGGTTGTGTTTGGGGTTTTGTTTCCTCACTGAGCCTAACTGGCAAAGATCTGGTAGCTTTTTGCATTATCTACAGTGATTCAGAGGTAGGGTTGTAAGAACTAAGATTATGTTGATTTGAAAGTCTGAGAGGCAAGCTAGGAATGAGTATCCCACTGAAGCTTTCAGCCCATATTCAGAGGCAAAGACATCCAATAATTCTCAGCCGTGAGCCCAGGATTGTAAATATAATTGCAATCTGAAATCTTCATGAGTTTCCATTTACTATTCTTACCCCGTGAGTAGAAACACGATATTTACCAGTGATTGATATCCGAGGAACATAATCTGTTTTATACCAGGTTATTTATTTATACATGAAGAGTCCTGCAACTCTGCTTGGAGATGGAGCGGATGCCCTGTCAGATGGAACAGATGCATAAGTATGCCCTGCAGTCAGTGTCAAACTTTGACCTTCTATCTAAAATTCCTTAGGTGGTGCATCTTCACTCAATCTTATGGCCAAAACAATAGCTTACTGATGTTAGTAAAACAGTGAAGCCAAAAACTCCTGTCTCTTCCTCCTAGTTCAGATTCTTTCATGGCTGTGATTCTTCTCACACATAAACACAAAGAGCAGTATTTTACACATATCTTCTCAGTTCTCACTGCTGTATCTGCAAACAAATCAAACGCTGTACTCAGGAGCACCCCTCACACAGGAGCGTGCTTAAAGTCAGCTCTTACTCTTTCGCTTAAACAAAAGACAAAAGCACATTTGCAGATTAGTGAAATGTTCATTATTTGTAAGAAAGGAAAGCAAGGGAATGTAAACTGTAGGTATCTGTGGCCAACAAAATTTCGAAATAATTAGCTGTTTAGAGGGTAACTGGGTCCATTCTGAATAGTAAAAGTTTATTATCTAAAATGTCATTACTTTTAGATTAAGGGATGATTCCTCAGTAAATTCCTAAGTAAAGTGCACTAGTGGCAAGGATTCATCCTCAGTTTTCCATTTCTTGGATGAAGGTATCTAACACAGAATTCCCACACATCCCTTCTCAACGTATAGAAGGGCAATATCTGAAGTTCAGAAGGTTGCAGATCTGAAAGACAGGCAAGTCTCTTGTTTCTTACATCACAGCTATTCCTGGGAGAAATACAGGAATAATTAAAAACAGTAAGTGAAAGTTTTAATCTTGAAATACCTCAGACTTCAGAAACATGCCAGTCTACCTGAACTCATGTTAATATATTTGGAACCTATGAAATTACCATTAAGCTCCTTCAGGGCATAATGCTGTATGGGGTATCTTTACACGCACATCTTCAGGCAAGGAGTTGATCTCCCTGTGATTGATAGAGGCACTTACCACAATGGAATCATAATCAAGACCAAGGTCCTCTGGAGAAATAAGAACAAATAATAATGACAGTAATGCTTTCATATCCTACTAAGCAAGAATGATCTCTGCTTCCTTGTAACTTAACATTTTTATCTTATCATTTATATCCTTAAGATGTTGAGGCTTATGTGACCACACTGTGATCACACTATGGTCTTCTGCAGAATACCAGCTATAATTAAACAGCAGCATGATGAAATAATGTATGTATTCAACAAGTCGGGGGGGGTTTATATAAATATTTTTGAAGTTGAAAAACTTGCCTACAAAGCAGAAAGGAGAAGCTTGAAAGAGGAGAGGGCAATCTTATCATTCCAAGAAAGCAAGAACCCCAGCATTTCACATCACCACTGTATGTGCTTCCTGAAAACAGATGCATTTGTGAATTCTGCAGGGGCAAGGGACTATAAGAACCTGCAAAGATTTTTGTGTTTGGAGGTATACGAAATGTGTTGGTTTAGGCCAGTGGGGAATGGCAAATAAAAGCCTAGTAGAGAAAGGCTGGGTAAGAGGCTGGATTTAGAACAACCAAGGGTGAATTAGTGCGGAAGAGGGAGAAGCAGTGTCCTGGGTTCAGCTACAGCAGTCATTTTTTCTCCTTCGTAGTGGCTGGTGCAGTGCTGTGTTTTTGACTTTCAGTCTGGGAACAGCGCTGATAACACCGATGTTTTTAGTTGTTGCTAAGTAATGTTTACTCTGACCAAGGACTTTCTCAGTCTCATGCTCGGCCAGAGAGGAGGGGAAGCCAGGAGGAAGCAGAGACAGGACACCTGACCCAAACTGGCGAAAGTGGTATTCCATACCACAGCACGTCATGCCCAGTATATAAACTGGGGGGAGTTACCCGGAAGGCCCAGATCGCTGCTCGGGTCGGGCTGGGTATCGGTCGGCGGGTGGTGAGCGGTTGTGTCCTTTTCCCTTGTTATTCCTCTTATCATTATTATTGGTAGCAGTAGTGGTTTGTATTATACCTTAGTTACTGGAGAGCTGTTATCTCAACTCGTGGGAGTTACATTCCTTCGATTCTCCTCCCCATCCCTCCGGGAGCGGGGGGAGGAAGGAAAAGGGGGGGGAGTGAGCGAGCGGCTGCGTGGTTCCAAGTCGCCGGCTGAGTTTAATCCACAACAAGCAGTTAACACTGATGCAAAAGGATTTGCACTTCTCTCAGACCTGTGTTTATTCTGCAGTTTATGGACATGAGAGGCTAGGGAAAAAAAATAAAAATAAACAAAGCAGCTTATTCCACCTTTGGGTACTAAGCACCTTGAACAAATGGGAAAAGGGAGAAAAGGAAACCATACAAATGGGCAGGGCGGACTCTTACACGCAGCAGTAAGCTGAGATAACGCAAGAAAAGTACATCCTACCAAAAACATAAGATTATTTGTTGTCCCTCTCCTCCTCTGAGGTCCAAAAGACACCCACATTACCTTTTAGTAACTGCAAAATGCAGATAAGACACAATGATGAAGATAAGCTCCAGATCTCTCAAAAGAAAGACATACCAACTAAACAGATAAATATTATATGGCAAGGAATATACCTACAGTAAACAATTCTGTTGATGCAATACAATTTGTAATCTACGTTGATTTTGGAACAACACGTTTGTTCAGAGCCTGTAATAAACAATTAAATTTTCTTTCATCAGAAAAAGCAAATCAACCAAGTTAGTTAAGAACTATTCTAAGAATGCTTAATAGCATCCAGGTTCAGTGACTGATTTTCTATTTTAAGCAGGAAGAGAGGTACAGCACAAACAATCTGCAGGATAAAAACCTGACAGCAAAAACTCCACACATACCAACGAATAACGTGTCTATGACAGCTACAACAGCAGCAATTTTCAGCTTCTTACACTACTCACACAACCCACTTTGCAGTCATCCCTCTTGCATAAATCTGTATGTTATAATTTTGCGTTCCAATGGATCAGTTTGTATGCTCTGTATCTGCAAATGAGCCAGATAATACAGAACGCAAGAAGTGATTTGTGCTATCAGTGACATCAGGAGTTTTGCAGCTGTAGTTATTAACAGATATTTTTTCATCCAGCAGCATCGACTAAAATCAATCATTCTGATAACTAGGCATGGCACGAGCTGCCCGCCCTGTCATTTCGATCTGATTAATCACACATACACAGACCTTTACCTTAAAGGACCAATTGTTCACATTTAATCACAAAGATACATTCAAGCATACCGTTACAGATTACTAAATTTAAGTGCAATTTATGACTTATATTTTGGCAAATACATTTATGATAATATGGCTTTGGCATATAGATGTATTGTTTCATTCATTTTACAAACATTAAAATCTAAGCTAATGTGTTGTACTTTGAATCATTTATCACATCATATTTGCAGCTTTTGAAGCTTCCATTATACACATATCTTTATCTGCAGATTTATCCTAATAACCCAGGTGCAGATAAGTTATTAGTTATTATGTCTTCTTCAGACTGCTTGCTAGACAGTATGTATTTTCATCATAGATGAAACTTTACTTCATCTTACCTAAACATCCTACATTCTCTTAACTGGTCCTTCTTTTGTTTCAATTTTACTTTTTATTCTTGGAACAAAGCACAGCTCTTCCATTAAGGGTTATGCAAGAGTTGCTCTTTCTCTTTTCAGTTTTGGGGTGTGGGTTTTCTTCAAATTTGTTTGCTTTTCTTTTTGAAAGGAAAAGCATAAAAGAGAGTCTTTACACAAGCATAAAACTCTACAAGTCAAAGCAGACCACCCCAACAAAAAAACATTGCTATGCTAAAAACAAGTGGAATTTCAGATCTGTCAAACCAGTAAGATATTTGACTCTGCTTGAAACATCCTACATTCCAGACACACTTCTCCTTTTAGGCCTAAAAGCACAAAAGCATTTAAGCATCCTTGGAGCTCACCACTATTCAGCAAACCACATAGGCATATGTTTCACTATCAGTTCAGAATCCAATGAAATATTAAGAATGTGCTGAAAATTAAGTGTAAGCCTTAGTGTTCTGCTGATACAAGTAGACAAGCCCATAATCTTTGGCTCTGCTGCCAAACTGAAGTCACATGTAGCAGACAACTGTATTAGTTGTTATGTGTACCCAAAGGCAACTCCTTAAGCTTTTAGATTTTTTCGAAAGTATAAATTCAACAACATTTTACAATAGAGTATGTTTTACTGAAGGGTCAGATCCACATGCAAAGAATTATTTTTTATTTACTGTTCTACACTAGATAATACTTACACTTTATAATATGTACTTTTTCAAGACTGTTGTATTTGAATTTATATATGAACTGCCTTACTAACATTTTTACATTTTACATTTAAATAAATACATTTTAAAATAATTTAATAAATATTTTATTCAAATAAGGCAACAAATTATTAGTTTAAAATACAATACAATGCATATAAACTGGACCTTTCTTTCATTTGTAGCCCAAAGGTGCAGGAGGCCCCTAAATGACAGGCTTACATTCTGACTGCTTCCCAGCTGAGATCTTGGAAAATGACAGGTTGTATAGGATGGTGAGCAACACTTGCCAGGGAAGGGAAAGCATTCTTCTGCCAAAGAATTTTGAAGAGAAGAGCCAAAGTGTTGGAAGCAACCAGAGATTTGTTTATCTTGAAATAAATTGCAGAGACATAGATTTATGAACAGAGTGCAAGTATTTACTCAAAACTGCACAATGCACTTATTACCTCGGTCCTGAACTGGGATGTAGAAGGATACTACTTTCCACCACGTCATGCACCAACAGTACATACATTATAACAATTCCAGAGGTTCAATCATCACTCAGTAATGCAATCAACAGTAGTTAGGCAGAATGAAATGGGAGTGTAATCACCACTAGAAACTTTAATGTAAGTGCCCCTTAAGATACAGAAAGCTGACTTTTCAAAACATTCTTCCTCATCATATCCTAAAGTATTTTTCAGAGCAAGAACGATTGTTAATGTTATCATACGCACCCAATTTAGCATCAAAACACTACATACCTTTGGTCTTGATGTTGCAGTGCACATTTTCTTTTTCAAGTAGAAAACAGGTATCGATGAACCACACATCAACCTATAGTTTATGCAGAATATCTTATTGGGGATACACTACAGCAAGTGATATTTTGATTTTTCTTAGGCTCTGGAAAAAAGATTGAAGTGAGGATTTTTGTACATATAGCCATATATAAATTAGGAATTGAGAAAATGCAACCGCAGATCAGAACATTAGTGCATCTAATGTGTAGCCATTCTCCATAGCTGCTCTCATCAAGGAATGTGCAAAATACCCACCATTAATACATGATGATAATATCTCCCAAGTCACAGGTTGCATCCACACCACTGTCACAGACGCTACTCATTAGCCACTTCTTCGCCGATTTTCCAGTCTTTTTTACAATAAGTTTGTACTTTTGACCTTCTGAAATTGGTAGAGGTGCCTTTCACAGTTTAACTTCCATAGTTCAGGGAAAAGGAAAAAAAAATGCTGGGGTTTCCTCCCTTCTCCTCCCCCCCATCTAAGCCTACTGTCTCATAATTACACTGTATTCCCCTGGTTCTTATGGAAGATGATGAACAGCTAGTCCCTACTTATCCCCTCTGCAGCAATCATCTTTGCATTCACCTCTACCATAGGACTTCCCATATGTTCCTCTTCTATGCTTTAAAGTTTCAGTCTGTTCAGCCTGCCTTGCATATAAAGTCATCTAGGTACACTTCCTGTTTTTTTCTTAATAAAGAACTTAACCAAAAAATAGTTTGAAATTCAGAATAAATTAGAACTATTATTAAATTTCCCTCTTCAGAAGTTGAAAAGCTGTTAACTATTTCCCACTACATTACGTTCTTTTCAGTACACCACAGCAGCCCTCTGGAAGAACTTTTTCAAGTATTTCGAATTTATGACCTTACTGTTTTACTAAATATTCTGTTATTATGAGAAAAACTATCAAAATCTACTTCTTGAAGACAAGAAATTTCAGCCTTTTTGATTTATCCTTCTAAAAATGTTCTCATGCTCTGATTCTTTCCATATTCTCTCCAACATTTCTGTGTAAGACCAGTTGATACAATAATGCACTGAGCCTTCCAAATGCAATTCTTATGACTGATTTTGAAAGGTATACTAACAGGTTTTGACTTCTTTATTCCCATTCCTTATGTCTTATGCTGCATCCATGACTTTTCACCCTGTAACTAGAAAACTGACCCGCCCTGACTGGAGGGCACATAGAATGGCAAAAAGCAAACAGCACAGAACACAGGACATGACAGCTTTACCTCTTTCTACCCGAGACCTCACAATTCATAAGGACTTAAGTTAGGGTTTCCTTATGTAAAAATAAGGTAAATAAATCAACACAGTGAAGAGTAAACATGAGTGCCTAATTCTTCTCACCACACACACAAAAAGTCTTTTTTTTTTTTAATGTAGTAATGCATTTTTAGCCTCTTGAAAAGAAACACTTGCTTTTATTACACAAATCTAGTTTAAAGAGTTGAATGCCACAAGACATCATAGAAGCCATGAACTTCAGTGGGACTGTTCTTTTTTGTCCAGATTATCAGGAGTTATCTTTCAAGACAGGAGCCAAGTAGTTATCCATTAACCAGGTAGGAAGAATTTCTTTTAACAGATTATTGTCATCCAATAAAATATTTCTTGTATTTTCCTATTAATAATACAGTGCAGCCAAAATAGGACACTAAAGACAAAGCAACGTCTTGATGGATTATGAAATATGTCACTTACACAGCAAAGGCCCTTGACTTTCCAAGGAGGAATGAAGCAATTTGCCCGGTCGGGATTTTCTTCAATGATTAATTGGATTATATTATAAGATTTTGGGGGAGTGAGGGGTTGTTTCTTAAATAGGTTTTAACTGGCCACTGTATGCTCAGTTAAAAGGTCAATTTTTGTTCCTTCATTTTTTAACCTAATAATAAAAACAAAATTAAGATACAAAACATTACATCTTCCCACTTGGGCTGACCCATTTTGCAGCTTCTAGCAGATGAATATACTTCACCTGTAAAAAAACATATTTCATCTCCTCAGAGAAAATAAATTTATCAATAATGAGGCAATATTTTGATCAACTACAATTTGATATGACTCAATTTGTAGAAGAAAGGTTACAATTTTAAAAAGATTTCTAAAAAAAATTTAAACAAAGAGTTGTTCAGGAAACCTATTACACAATATTCCCCAGATTTTCTAACTTGAATGTTGTCTCTGAGAAGCTAGAAATGTGGCAACAGGATGCTCAATATATTCATGAACTAAGGCCTTTGGAAGACTATAATGTGGTTTTTCAAGAATGCCAATGTCAGATTTTCTCTCACCTGTAACTGTCATATTTATTTTTAATTTAAGAAATTGAAATACATTTAGGAAACAAGGAAAGTTGAATTTATCAGAACTGAATCTGATACATTAATATTGTGTAAGTAATTAAATAAGGAGTATTAACTCCAATCTATTGCTACCATCCTACTCCAGTCCAATGACGATCGCCTAGACACCATGCAATTCCTAGAGCTTAAACACTTTTTTTTTTTAATATTTGCTGTATTTCAGAAAGTCAACATTGTAACCATTTTCTAAAACAAATCCCAGAGGTGGGGGGAGATGTTGGTGGGGTTTTTTAATTATTTTTCAAATATAATGACTTTCTCTATATTCTGCTAAAGACATCTCAGAAGAAAAGCAAGAAGGAAAGAATTCTGCCATCACGCCCTCTTATGCCAAGCCTCTAGACACAAAGATGTCAAAAAGGAAGTTTCTTACTGATTTAATACAATGAATATATGGAGAAGAAATTAAAATAGAATAGAGAAAAAGTCCCAGAATCTGTAATCAATATTAATATGTGAGGGAGGGGAGGGGGAGAAAAAATGTATTTTAAAATAAGGTCACTAAGATATATTTTATCATTAACTGATAGGAATACACACCCAAAAACCCTACTAAGAATGTAGTATTATAAAACTCTGAAAATTGCATGGTATGTTCTAGCTGCTTTCAACTGTCAAGTGAGACAGGTCTGAAAGCGTATATAAACTTACTATATTTTCTGTCATTGTAATATATTTGTAATTATAACATTACCTAAATTCAGCTTTGGTAACATAACTGCAAGCAAGACACTGGGCATACAATATCTTGCTATATATCAAGAAACGCAGGAGCTGAAAAGGCCTTTCCTTTTAGTTATATTGCTGTGATGTGGCCATAATTGACATTTTTGTCACGTTGCTGCGTAAGTCCCAGTTTGTGCTGCATAAATGCACAGAAATTCAATTGCATTTCACTGTTCTCTTCCCCTACCTGCCATTTTACTTTCTGCTCTCTTCCTCTCTGTCTCCTCCCTCCAGTCTTTCATTGAGAATTCAGTATTTCTTCTGCTGCTTGTTGACAGGAAAGAAGAGGCTATAGTGTCTGCAGACTACATGGTCCTGAACGAAAATCAGCAAAATTGCAATCAACATCCGGATAAGGTCCTCTAATTTCATTCTGAATGCGAAGCATAATTTAAATCACAACACTGCTAACACTGAAGTTAAAAAAAAAACCAAACCAAAAAACAAAAAAACCAACAGCCCCAACAAAACAGAATATGTGATGAAATGACAGAATCAGATGTGATTTATGATCTAACTCTCATTTTTATAGAATAAATTTAAGATAGGACATATCAACCATATTAATATTCAAGTCTATCCCTTTAAGTATCACACAGCCACTAATCAGAGCTGAAGGGGACTGAGCTTTTCTCACACTATTCATTCTCATTTTAAAATGACTTAATTTTGTACTATTTTATATTCAAAACACTTTTCTTTATCTGGCATGTAACCCCTATAGTTCAAGTAGTTAAACAACCAGCACCTAATTTTATATTCTATAAAATTAATTTCAATAGAGTGGTTGTTAAAAATCAGAAATGCTTTAGCATTTTATAGGTATTTCTAAAGCTTGTCCCTCCAGAATTAAATCTTCATAGCAGCCACTTCATAAAGAAGATTTTTTTTAATGAGCTGTAACTTACGTATGCAGTAGAATATATTTCACAATTCACCTGGCTGTGCTATTAACATATAAGCATATCTTAAAAAAATTAAAACACCACAATGAAAAGCAAAGATTTCATCAGGGAATTACAGATCCATCATGGTACCCAAGCCAAATGGTGTTCCTGGCACCACAACGCTCATACACTGGTTTGTGTTGGCTAAACATACAGTTCTGTTTAGCAGCAATATTTGACTTAGTTACCAACTCTCACCCATCAGAAACTCTCAGCTGAGCTTTTGCTTTTACAACTGGCCCTCTGAAGCTGTATCTACTGGATTTTTAAATCACCAACATTTATTGATTCTTTTGTAATTTAGGCTTGTTTTTTGGGGGTTGTTTTTTTTTTCTTTCTGATAATAAGATTCAGTTCATCTCGTCACACTTGAATTGCTCAAGATAATCCCTGCTTTCCCAGGCCAACTTTGGTTACAAAACAGAATTATTGGACTGCCAAGGAAGATTTTTTTCCAAGTACTGTTCAAACATCTGGACTAAGAATTTTTCCTTTTGAATGCCATGTAGGAATTTAAAGCATTTAAGAAGGGAGACAAAACTTACTACAGCAACATGGAAAGAAACAATCCGAGTATCTTAACTATTTTTAGAATTCAAAAGCTTGAAGTCGCATCTTCCCATCAGCTTCAGGCAGCTTTGCACAGAGCCCATGGGAGTGGTGCAAGGGGTTGTTCTGCCTCGACCACAGCAGCATTCCGACAATACGGTCGCACGTATGTGCGAGAGTGCTCTCGTCCATCAGCATTTGTTTTGTTCACTCAAATGACTCATCAATGTCCTGCTGCATTCAAAACATCATCAGGGCACAGAAAGAGAAAAGCCTGGGCTAATGCTACCAGAGCACATTGTCTCTGAGGATGGAGATGGCCATGAGGGCAGTTCAAACTAAACCTCTCCCTACTTCAGCAGTGTCTAAGCAAAATCCTCCTACCCATCCAGTTCAGAAAAAGGAGAGGCATCTCACAACACGGCGAGGAGGAGACTGAGGAAAGTATGTTTATAGGCAATGAGCACATACGGCACCTACACTAAGAGCACTAATGGACCCTCAGAGGAAGTACCAATGCAGACAGAAGTAGAAGGGCCAGCTTGTCTCTGAACTACCCTTTCAGATGCATTAAAATCTAATTGAATACATTAGTTGCAACACATTTGTCCATATTTATTTCTGGCTCCACTTATACAAATAGCTATGTTTTCATGGCAGGAATCTCTCCCTCACCGCTTTTCCACATTACTTGTCAAATCACGCACAGGCTTCACTATGGCAGAAGGTAATGGGCAGTGACATTCTTCCAAATTTGGACAAGAGACAAACAGAACCTTCTATGACTTCCTGTTTTCTCAGAATGGCCCATAGTATTGCTGTTTTAACATAAGTCTTTGACGTATACATCTTCTCTCTTGAAACCCACATATTCCACCCACCTTCTCTTCTTTTTGCTAAGTCTGCTTGGCCAGAGAGCACAGCTCTTCATGAAGCCCCTTACACTGTAGGCAGACAGCAGCAACCACAGAACATATTGCAGAGATTAAATGAAACTTGAGGAAAATAAATCTTTTCTCTCTGAGCTTTTACAAGAAGTAAGAATTCAGAAAGGAGGAAAATGGTGAAATGAATAAGAGCACTTACTGCTTTTTGAGCATGTGTTCTACCATGTTTCCAACTTAGAGCAATCCAGTCATTATACTTTTCACTTAAGTGGCAAAAGCTCAAGTGAAAAGGCTGTACTCACTTTGTCCCATGAATTTGGATACTGGTAACTTTCCTTTCAAAAGCCTGCAATCAGTGCTACGAAGAGCCTTTCTCACATCAATGGGAATAAATTTTTTTAAGGGGTATAATGCATTTGCAGAAGAGAGAGACTTTCCTAACAGCCCACACTGCTGCCCATCTTAAGTACATTCCTGTGATTCCATGCAGAAAAACAGTCATGAAAGGCCAAGTTTTCCAACAACTTGTTTCTTCCATGAAGAAGCTTCCCTCTCCTGTTAAGGAAACACTGCTTTGTTGAGAAACAGTTTCTTCAACCTCCAGTTTCTCATGCTTTTGCTGTACCAACATTGTCTCTTCAAAAGTGAGAAGTGTCTCCTGTCGAGTCACTTTTCCCATACGATTTTGTTTCCTTATAGACTGTCTATTAAATTGTCAGCTGTCACAAAGGAGCAACTTTGTGAACAGTTGTAATAATAAAAACTCTCCAATGGCAGTGTTCCCTCCATATGCATACCAGTGGGGTTTATGTTATGCTCGTAAAAGTTGTTGGAGCTTTCTTGCATATTTTCCATAGAAACTGGGAAGACACATATCATCTAATCCAATTAAAAAAAAAAATCCTTCACAAACTGTTCCTTACCCCATCTTATGGTTTGACTGATGTTATTTATGCTGCTTTATACTCATCACCAAGGTGGTCTAACCCCGTCTGTGCCATTGACCTGTTGCCAGATACCTGTACAGGCTTCACACAGAGGCACATCACAGCAACCTCCCCTCAATTGTGGCTGCACTGATTAATGGAGATCAGTGCCCAAACATGCGTAAGAGGTTTGAGAAGCATCTGACAGCTGTTAGATTTCACTAAGTTTAGGTGATGACACTTCCCACCTACCTTCATCACCTGTGTGAGACCAGAGCAGAGAAGTGAGGCTGGGTGGTTACACCACAATGACAAGATAAACAGACACCCTTGAAAAAGCCACAGTCCTATTGACGTCAAAAAGCCATGGATTGGGTCCCCTGTCAGACACAGAAAGCAGACATCTGCTTCACTGCAAATGCAAAGAGGAATTCATTAAGTCAAGCATAGTCTTATTCCAAACCAAACACTATTAACATCTGAAGTACTTAAAATTTTTAACTCATGTAAATTCTCTTCAAAGTCTCTTGATTTCCTGTGTTAAATAATGATAAATGTTCAAATCATTATTTTTATGATTTCTTATTATTTTATTGTTTAATTTTGTTGAAGCTTCTTGATACTTCTCCTGCGCTGCTCCCCCCTCCCAGTTCTATGCATTTCTCCCCCCTGCTGTGTGCATCTGCTGTGTCTCTCACACTTGCTCTCTCCCTGCTGCGTACATCCACTATTCCTCCCCACCACTCCTATATGCATGTTTGCCATCTCTCTCTCTCCCCCTCCTGCTGTGTGTATTCACTGCCTCTCCCCCTCCCCCAGTACATGCATCCATCATGCATCTTCCTCTTCTTCTGCTGCGCACATGAGCTCTTTCTCAGCAACTCCTACAGGCATTCAGGCACACCCACCTCTGTCTGCCTGGCCTTCCTCTCCTCTTTTTTTCAGCTTCTCTTTGCATATCCCTTATCCCTGCTTATCTTTATACTTTTCTTCCTTCTGTCTTTTTGATATTCTGATTCCTTCTCTCTCCTTATCTGCATCACCCTTCCCTCGGTTTCCTCTTTGTACCATTTCTCTCCAATTCTCTCCGATCTGCTCTCGCAAACTGATTCTACAGGAAAAATGTTGTGCTCACGTCGCAGAGGTGTGCAAGCTTGCATTGCAAACCATCCAGCACTTTGTCAAATCTAATGGTAGTCAGCTTAATTTGCAGAGGAATGCTTGCTTCCTACCAACAGACGCACAGGGTAGTCTCCCAAAAGATTTTCCCTGTCCTTTTTTCCTCATATCTCCGCACTCTTGGGTTCATTTCCATGTAAAGCAAAGTAGTTAAAATATCCCAGTGCATAACTGTCAGGTTCTTACTGGCAAAATAAAAGGATCTATTACAACACAGAGCCTAGCTATTGCAGTTTAGGTCATGACAAACTAAATGTATTAATTACTACAAAATAGCTGCTAGACATGAAACATTGTGGATGCTTATTGCCCTTGTGAAGGAGCAATCAGTAACGCATTGAACAATACAAAACTCTAGAAAGTTTGTTATCTCTGCTTCCCCTCTCCTTGCCAGGAGAAGCAGTGGTCATCACAAGTCAGAAGGAGCAGGGTATTACAGGCATGGGTTCCGGCCATGCAACCTTAGTTCCAGGCAACCCTGGAGACCCTGCACAGTCAGATGTCCCTGAGGTGGCCAGGCTGAGATGGATGAGTTTTACAAGGGAGCATCTCCCAGGCTGATCAACCTTTTCTGGTTGTTGAGTGCTTCAAGCTGCTGCTCGTGATTGGTGTAGCAAGTCACAAGGCGAACATTCCTGGCACAAGCAAGGCTACCATAGCTCCTGAATGCTCTGCTCTTTCAGCCCCCTGAAATACAACAGAGGCACTTCACATAACAACTGTTCATAAAGCTGCTCCTCTGTGACTGAGCTGACAATTTAATAGACAGTCTATAAAATAGCACGGGACAAGCGACTCAACAGGAGACCCACCAAGGTGTTCTTGGCTACGTTACTCCATACATACGTCTTCAATACATCAAACCTAGAAGCACTAACCAAATGGGACCAGAGGCTGGATTTTGAGAAGGTATATATATTCATGTTACAGGCATGCACAAGTACCCCCTGTACCTAAGTCTTACTCAGGTTTTCCAGATCATCATCTACTTAAAAATAGATTGGAACTACAATGCTCCCACCTATCGGTTCTGACCCTAAACTTAGCTAAATAGTTCCTGCTCCAAAATGTGCAGCCAGTTCTATAGTTTTTTGTCAAAGTCTTTTATTATTGTGGTACTTTACCAGACAGATTAGAAGTACTTGCACAGCCACTGACAAATTTTATTGAACCATATGTGAGTTGTTAAGACTGTCACTAAAATATTCCCCGATATTAAACGCAATTTACTTTTCTTCCATTACAGACAGTACTGCTAATCTTCCTGGTTTTAAAATGAGGCAGAAGTTTATATTAAAATGCATAATCACACCTGCTTTACATTTTGTATTAAATAAGTACATTTTGTTATAAGAGTGCATGATCAATGTCATTTTAGAAGGAGGAAATTTTGGCAGTTGCACAGAAAAAAAGGGATGAAGGATTCAGTGCTTCAAAGATTACCTGGGATTGAGAAATAGGCTCAGTTGCTGAATACCTCTGTGAAAGTGATCAACACAAAAATGGATAACATTGCCACTGACATTTTTATCACACAGTTTGAGGGTTGACACTCCAAAGAGATAATAAGAATGATGCAAAAGATCAAAGTTCCTGTCGCAGGCTTTGTGCACTTTCAAGGAGATCATGGTACATCAATTTATACCTGGTTCAGTATTTGGAAATGTTCTTTTTCTTTCATTATTCAAAGAACTTTAAGACTCATCTACATGACTTTGTGCTAATGAATAGATTCTACAAAGAATCACAAAACAGGTAGGTCCATACCTATATATAAAAGCTTATAAAGTGAACTAGGATATTTCTAATGAAAAGGACTTTATAAACATGAAAGAAAGTGGGAAAATATTAGGGATATTCTTTTCCACATCAAAATACCTGTTACCTTCCTAAAGTTAGAAATGCCACTTGTATTTTAAAGAATAAGTCACCACTGTATCCCAACTAGACTAAAAGTAATTTTATCTTGGTCATCTAGAAACAGGTTAAACCAGTTCAAATTTCCTGATTCTTTTGCCAAACAAACGTTCTTTATTTGAGAATAAATTTCCATGCCTTGACAGAATAAGCTGCTCACAGGAGAGTGATCTAACAAAAATGACTGAGGCTCAGGATATGAATGTAAAACTGATTGCTTGACCTGCACTGTAACACAGCTCATATCATGCATATGCACCTGAGTAGCTATTATGATTTGCATATCTTCTGTCTGAATGACTGCCATCCTATCTGTAATAACTTTACCAGTTAAATCACCATCTGTTTCACAGGCTTTCTAATGTTTATATCTCCCTTTTCTGACTGTGCTAGTTTTGGCTGGGGTAGAGTTCAAAAAAGCACAAAACTATTTTCCTGTATTGTATGAGAAGAAGTATCCCTGCACTCAGCTGGAGAGCTAAGCTAATGTATCTTAACTATCTCTATCAAACCAAGACATGGGTTTTAGCATTCAGAGGAAATGAAATGAAAACCATGACCCTCTTTCCCCTGTAGACGGCAAAATAGAACAAGAAACCCATTACATATTTTCTTTCTTCCTTCCATCCTATCTGGTAAAGCTTCTTAAACAGTGATGTAACAGCTGATAATGAGCATACAAGAAACAGATCCCTGATATGTACCAACAGAAATGATACAGTATTTATAAGGGTACCATGCAGGTCCCAGGAAGTAGCTTCCATGCTGCTATTCAAATCTTCATTGTTAAAAAAAACAAAACCCAAAACCAAACCACACACAAAAATCCCACAAAACGAAACAAATAAATAAATAAATAAAAACCCACACACCAACACACAGGAAGTCAAACCCCACTTCCAAACCAAAACTAACACCAAACCAAACAAAAAAAATCCAAACCCCAACAAAGCCACATTGACCTAACCTTGTCTACAAAACTCAGGGAAACAGAACATATGCCCTCCACCACCAGGGGAATCCCTAATCTCATTCCTTACATTTTTACTACACAATTATAAAAGCAGACAATGCTGGCATCTGCTGTATGTGGCTCAGAGATGATACTGTGCAGGTCAGAGATTTACAAAGGTCTGGCAGGAAGGGGCTCAAAGGGAACCTTTGCAAAATATATCCCAATATGGATTTGCAGAAGCAGTCAGAATTGCTATTCAGCTCCCAACATCCCAGATTAAAAAGTCAGAGCAGAGATCATACTGACAATTTACAATATCTTTCACACTGGACAAGATTAAGGTTAATCAGTTCGTCTCTCTCTATGCCTCTCCTGGACACAGTCAGAATCTTTGGGGGTTTGCTAATGATGAAAAAAAGCATTACTCAATTAAAATGACAAATAGGCATCACAAACTGACCACTTACAAAAGGAGCTTTTGCTACGCTTCTGTATGCTGCTCTATTATTCAGTTTTACTGACACAAAGAAAAATTACCTTCCACTAGTTGTTTGTCATAGTCTGGTCTCTTCCCTCCCCATGACAAGCAGTCCAGGGAGTTAGCAATATGGTGCCATCTATCAGGAAGCACAGAGGCAAAACGGTTGTGAAATCATTTTCCAAATGCACCTACACCCTTAGTCCTCCCCTCCCTCTCTCTCACATATAGACCTCTTTTGTCCACACCATGGTTCTACCCTCATCAAACTGATAAAGAGCCCTCAGAACATTTTGTTTACAACTTAGAGATGTAGCCTTAATGGTCATTACTGTAACACTTAATTATGCTGTCAGAAAAGCCAACAGCCCAGGAAACCCTTGCCTGGTCCCAAACACCACAGGGCAAAACCACAGAACAGCATGTTAATGACAAGGACACAGGGTCCTTCCCTCGCCCCAAGGCAGGGTTACCTACACCAGCCCTTTTCACAGCCAAAGGCTATCTAGCCTTTTATTAAAGGATCTTCAGTAGCAATATCTTCACACCCTCCTTTGCACCCATAACTATCTAGCAATAGTAACCTCTAGTTTGAGTCAACTTTACTGTGGCCATTAACCAAAAATGTTTCCAAGGAGGCAAGCAAGAGTTAAAGCTTTCAAAAGAAGTCCCATTGGCAGCAGTTGCAGAAATTACTGGCACAGAATGGAGAGAACAAGATGAGTACTAGTTCAGAGCAAATTTTGACCAAAATGATTGAGAAAAGCAAACGTACAAACAAAAACAACAACAACAACAACAACAAAAACGGTCAGGGAAAAGGGAAATTAGTATAGCTCTGAAGTTTCTCTATCCATTGCTACAAGAAAATGGGAGTTGTTATGCTACTTTAAAAAGTTGCAAACCATTCTCAATGGAGAGTTCCTTGGGAATTTGAAACCAAAACAAGGCTCTCACACTGCTATTCCAGGATGAAAAGCAGGGGCCTGCAAGCTTTGAGATGTTAACCTTTCTATTTATTTTCTAATTCTTTTACAATTGCAGCACTACTAGCAGGGAGAATATCTTGTGCATACAGACTTTTATCAGCTCCAAATAGAAGTTCAAAATGTGCAAGAAGAAGCTGGAAGCTGGCAGTATTACACTGTCTTCTCATTGCAAAAGGAAAGAATTCATGTACAAAGCCACTGTCTTCTTGCTATTAAAGCAAGCAACAGCTGAAAAACTCTGCTGTATGAAGCATCTCTACTCTTCCTTGTAATCACCTTCAAAAGCCACCTACAATTTTGAAGTACAGGGCACTGAAACAAATGTTCAGTGTCTTTTAAAGTGTCCAGAAATTAATGAGCTGCCAGACTCATCAATTTCTAGAAACCAAGGTGACAGAACTATCAAAGACCCAGAGAAGTAACCACTGCGTTTTCTTGCCTGACCTTCTGTGATGATGTGCAGAGGAATGCAGGAGCCACAGGCCTTATTAGAGAGTAGCTTTCAAAACAAGGTAGAATGATCTTTTCCAATGCAGCTGAAGCAATTCTATCACCAGTGTCATTTTTTTTCTGATGTCTAAGCTGCCTTCTTCAGAACCAGTTCTCTCCCTAAACACAAAGAGCTGGCAGAAAGACAGAATGTGGGTAGCCGGGCTTTCATCCACAAACGCAGTAGCAATCCTTGTTAAAGGAAAGATGTACACTAAAAACCAACAATGTCATTATTGTTTATTTGCTGAGACTAAGTCCACATAAGGGGGGCAGCTTAAGCACTCGGTCCAGGTCTCTTGCAAGGATAAGAAGCCCGCTGCTTGGAAGGAGACAATGTGTTTTGGAAAACCAGACTCCCTAAAACCTGGGTCCTGCTTTTTTGGCACTCAGGTGCCCTGACTGATTATTCCAGCTTGTTTCACAGTCCCATAGGACAGAGTCTGTCAGAAACCCACTCTGCCCTTCCACCCTCTCCCTCACTTCAGTGTTGGCGGTTTTACTCTTCTTTTGTTTGGTTCCCCCCACCTCCCCCTTCCCTTTGTTTCTCGGACATAAAAAGAGAGATGATAGGTGACCTGAGGAAAGGATCAATCTAGACACTGAGAGAAAAGAGGCCTGACATGGTCGTCAGCAGATTACACAAACAGGGTGATCTATAGTGCTAAATGCCCTGACTACCTGTCCTGCAACAAAAGAACAGTTCAACAATAATTATTCTGAGATAAATTCAGATATGACATCCAAGCACAAATATGCGTGAAATAATTCAAGTACAGGTTATCTGATAATAAACTCATCAGTTTTACCTATTTAAAAAAAAAAAATAAAAAATCAAGCTCCTAAATGAAACTTCCACCTTTTATGAAAATTTTAGAAGAATGTTGCTCAATTCTTACACCAGTCATGTCCAGCTACAATACCCAAATAATGTAGTGCTTAATCTATGATCAGACTGTCTGGAGGTAGGCTTTTGCTTTAAGCCTAATTTAAGCTGTTTTAAATTTCAAACAAGAAACAGATAGTCAGGGAATTAGTATTGACATATTTTGCTTCCCAAGATCAGTAAACTAAACAATCTCCAGAAGGAAATTAACAAAATAATATCTTTCATGAAAAAAACCAAAACAAAACAAAAACAAAAAACAAACCCCAAACAAACAAACCCAGGTTTGTAAAACAGACACTAACATAAAGACAAGAACAGTTATGGTTAAAACTGCAACTTTAAAATGAGCTATAGCAAGGAAAATTGGAGCTACAATATCAGCTGTCTTTTTAATTAAAGTATTTTACCTCTTAAAAGACATTTCAGTAGCACAAAAGAACTTGAACTGCATTCTGTTCTCAATTGCCTGACATAACCTGTCAATTCACAGTGAGATAAAATGAAATGGTATCCATAAATGCTGAAACACTGGGCCATTTATTAATCAATCTGGTTTTTGAACAGAGTTTCCTACTGATGATACATTATGAAATCTAAATTTGTTTTACATAGAGAAGCATGTATGAAGTCAGTAGCAAACACACTGCGATAGCAAGTCAACAGCAAAAACAGTGCTTTTATATATAGTGCAAACTGCAGTAGAAATTAAAGCAGCAGATGTTCAGAGTAGCAACAGTAAAAGAGTGCAAGGTGTTAAAAATCCTAAGAAACAAAGAATCTTACAGATGCACAAGATCTACAATGCTGAATTCCAATCTTCTCTCTTGTATGTATCTGGCCATCTTAACCCTGTTACGAAAATCACAACATTTTGAATAATATTACACATATACTATGCCTATTCCTCTTCACCTCCAGTTAGATTCATATAGGTACAGCACTCTCTATACTGACAATTATAGCCCGTATTCATTTGCTACTCTTTTTGCATACTTACATTAATTTTGTATTTCATTCATTATAGGGTTCATTTTACTTTAACAGACGAAGGGCCAAAATCTTTAAAGGTGCACTGGAAGTGTCATGCTGAGTAAGATGGTGCTTCATGGTGCACGTGCCCAGTTGCATGTTGTCCCCTACTCCTACAACTCCTGTTCTACCAACAAGCATCTACTTCTTCCATAGGTTTATTAGACATTCTATGGAGGGTCCCTTCCAGCTACTTCATAAGACAATCCTGCTTCTGTGTAGGTCGCCTGGTAAAGTGGGAGAAAGTGATCTGGTTTACATGCTTACTTGATTAGTTTCTTGAAGATCAGTCAATCAGACACCTTTTAAGGATGCTGGGTGATTTTTTTGCTTTCCACATCAATAGTTAAGCATGATTGTAGACAATGCTGAAGCCAAGGAACATACCAGTTTCAGAGTCAGCCAGTAGCCCTTTACAAATCTCTTTCCTGAAATATCATGACTCCCAGATTCTAGCTCTGAACTGACCCTACTGTCCAAACACCTTCAACAGGAGTGCTGCAGTTTGCTTCTCCCAGCCTGATGCATAGTGCTTGTGAGGTATCCAGGCAGCAACTTCAATTAAATTTAACTTCGGCAGGGAAGACCTCTCAAGTGTAACAAAGAAGATATTACAATACCTACACTTAATCCTTCTTACCAGATTGCCCTACAATGCTCTGAGTCTATGACTTGGAGTAAGAAGTGACTGCATGCAATTTTCAAGAGATGCAAAAGCATTTAACACCTTAAGTAAAAAATAAAAGAGACAGTGCACCATCACATTATTGAGGCAAATAGCAATACTCTTTCCTTAAAGAGAAAGAAACCCCTTTGCTAAGCAACCCCCTCATTTACAATGCCCCCAGCTTGGTAAGGATCTTTATTTCCCCCCTTGCCTCTGTGATTGCATTTTTCCTCAAGAGCAAACACCTCCTGATGCCACCTTCCCGCTGGACACGGGGAGACAACGGCTTTTTCGTCTGAGATGTGGCAGATGGCACCCTCAGAGCTGAGATGCCCCAGGATCCTCTCTTTGTGGTTGCCATGGCTCATTAAAGCAGGCAATAGCAATGCCAGCGCTTGAGGACTGTCTTTTTTTCTGCAGCAGCAGCAAAGGCATTTCAAAGGAACAACCCTTAATAGCAGATTTCTTGATTCACCCTGACTGGCTGTTAGGAGCCCTGAAGAGTTGATACCACAGCCATGGAGACAGATCCAGAGAGCAACACGTGTGCCCACTCACTAACAGTCTGTGGCTTTTCCAGAAATGTCAGTGGTCACAACATCTGAGAAGCAGGAAAGAAATGTTGAAGCTGGAAAAGTATAAATAAAGGGAAGGAGCTTTCCTTTACTCTCTCTACACCAGGTAATTGCCTAGGCATATAATTCCGAGGTCATGTAGAAAATTACACTATTATACCATACATTATAAACGTTACTTAATGCTATGTATCTTCTTATAAATACAGCATTATTTACTCAACTTCTGAACTGTATGCAAATACATACATGTACTTCAACTTACCAGAACAAGCACAATAAACTACAGAGGTATGTTTAAAACTGTATTCACCTCACACCTCTGACCTCCTTACTTATAATTAACATGCTAATTTATATTGATTGATAATAGTTCTGTGATGGCAAGATTCAAAACTTCAACCTTTTGGGGAAAAATGACACTAACCCCACCCACCCCAAATAAAATCAAACCCTAGAACCTTCAGAAAGATTTTTTTCTTTTTATTGTCCAATAAATAGATAACCTTTCAATTTGTATTGCCTGTAGGCTTGGATAGTCAATATTGATTCAGAGTTTCATATATTTCATTGTACCACAGACGAACACAAGATCCTTCATTCCTTTCTCAGTTCCTCCTGATACTAGATCTAACAGATCACAAAATCCCAGACCTTAAACCCTTCAACACTGCATGTGTGTAGTTTTGCATTGCCTCTTAAGCAAGCCGTTGGTTATACAGCTCTCCTCCTAGTCCTTAACTTCATCAAAAGACAGTAAACCTAAATAATTCTATTGACTTGAGAGATCAATTTGGGGATTCAATGCATTTTTGGATGAGGGCCTGGGGGGGTGGGCAATGGGAGGAAGGAAAGGGGCTACAAGGGGACCTGGGAACCATAGTATTTACTACGGCAATACTGCATTAGAAAGCACCATGAGCAGGAATTATAAAGCTCTGGGGACCCTTTTTTCACATATACAAGGAACGTGCTTTAAATAAAAGAAAAGCTGAATGCCAAAATGCCTAGAGGATCAGACAGGCTCTTTGTGAACCTCCAGACAGAACCAAGACACTGGAAAAACAGTCAAGTGCCACTATGGATCTCGCTGTCAGTTACTAGGTAAAGAAATAATACGACCTGCACAGCAGAAAAGGCCTTGCTTCAAAATGGATATCGTAGTTCTGAGTATATATGGGTTTCCGTAGACAAACCATCTCTCAGCTTGTTAAGGGAGGGTTATGTGTCCTGGCAAGTCTCAGGAGACTGTGTTGCACAGACGGAAAACATCTTTGTAGCAGTTACAGCTAATAGGCCTTTCTGCTTCCTAATGGACCCAAATATGTCTTTTGTGATATGAGCCTCTTACTTTTAGCTAGCCAAAGCTTGGCAAGTGACTGATCTTCAAAACATCAGCATAGATTATTTGTATGTGTCCAGTTCGGGACAGCAGTCAATACAGGCTTCCTCAAATCAGAATAGATCTGGGAAGAAGTTACATCAAACTACAGAAGTTCAATACCAAACTACAGAACAGATAGCTAGATCCACTAATCACCTGAATGGTCCAATTACCAATTGTCCAAAAGTCCAATTACCAAGGCTGTTATAGCATACTTAGGATCCTTCATACCTCATTCACAAATGACAAAAGGAGTTAATATTATTCCAACCAACATTATTTTCTCTCTGTAAGCAAAAGGATAATAATTATAATTAAAACAAACAAAAAAAAATCAGCCATAATTTAAAGAAAAAAAAAAGGGGGCGAGGGGGGGAGAAAAACCACACCAAACCAGTTTACTTATATATAGCTTTATATACTTATATATATATAGCTTATATATAGGAAAGGGTTGGGGGGAAAAAAAACCTGCACTTTAACTAACTTATTTTGTAATAAATAATGGGAGCATAGGTATGTTTCTGTTCACAATTAAAAAGTCCCAAGAAATTCTTCTCTGCTGGCATTTTGGATAAAATTTTAGCAGAGTCTCCAGTCTGTCTAATTGCTATGATACCGTACGCAGCCTGCCTCAAAGCACAGAACATATGGCATCCTCAAAGGATTTGATATCATTTTTTCTTTAAAACGTACAAGTCGGTCATTGTTACCCCTCTGTGGAATTACTCAAACAGCTGCTACCTTCCAACTAAGAGGTAAGAAAATCTTTGTCTTTTTTGTTGCTGTTAATTTCACTGACACACTTCTGTCATATAATGAGAGTTGGTAATATGCCTATAATGCATTTTAATGTTGCATATTTGATCCATGGTATAAACATCACTTTGTTGAAGAGTGACATCCACAAAAGGATGCTTTTCATGTTGCTTGCAAAGTAATCTGAATCATAAAGTACACGTTTTAAATTGCAAGAAATTCATTTAATAACTAAATCTGTATGAATGATGATACACTGTTGATGTTCACTTCTACAATTACAAATGTGACACTTGAACCCACTTATAATGTATAAAATGTATCAGTTTTAGAAATATTTTCAACTTTTTATCACCAAATAGATTATTCCTTTTTAAATCGTCCTTTACTTATCAAATAATGATTTGCTAAGGATGTACTTTTGGTTTATAATTGGAAAGTAGATGTGTCTAACAATACCTTATTCATTCTACATTGAGCAGAGTTATGAATTTCTGTTTTCTGAGTTCTTATCTTCCACGGTTCACAGATCCCATCTCTCCTTGATCATCAGGGTATCTCCCCAAATTGAACATTTTTTTTTCTTCCTTTCTATTCCTCCAAACTGACAAATTTTTCATTCTCTATCAGAAGATTAATGAAATACTAACTAAAGTGAGAAGAAGAACGCCAAAAGATACAATGATAAATGACTAAAAAAACCCCATAAAGTAGAGGGGAAAAAATAGAAATGAGAAAGGGAGATAATCAAATCATAATCATGCATCATAGGAACCATACATGAACGTCACATCCTCCCACATGTGATGGGGAAGGAGTGGGGCAGGTAGAAAAGAAAAAGCTGCACAAAATATTTTTACAATTAAGTCATAGGAACATTCTTATAGGGATCATCCTAGATCCAGCAAGACAGTTGACCAAGCTTTGCTTTCCTATTTTTATTTTTTTTCCTCCATTGGAGTTCTAGTTGTAGCTCACATTTCTTCCTAACAGATATAGCCTTCTCTTCCAGTGCAAGAACACTAACAAGAAACAGTTAACAGTTAAAAGTTTCCAGAACCCATAGATGACAAACATTATTTTTATAGCCTAAAGACTGCAGTTTTATTACAGTTTACTAATAAATAATTTATACTATTATAGAAAAAGTGCATAAAGTCCCTCCTGATACTTCAAAGGCTCATATTAAACCATATTTTCAAAATCTTTATGAATTCCCACATACCTGTATTGAAGAACTACCTATTCTGAAAAAAAAACTATCATTTTACTATACGTTAAGCGCCAGCAGTACAGTCTTGGCCTTGTAATACATAGAAGTAAGCAGGCAATAAATTACTGAAGAATACTAACTAGGTAAAAGATACAAAATGACCCAATAAAGGAAGACTTCACAAGGCATCCTATCCACAATATACATTAAACTTCAAAGACTTTTAGATAGCTCCTAACATACAGATCAGCAACAGTTTTGGTTTAATATAATTACCTGTCCCCCAGCCCAGCTTCAGACAGAATGGGAGAGGCAGAGAACATACAACTTAAACGTGTAACATATTAGAATCTCAGCAAATGTAACTTTCAACAATTTCAGAAGTACCAATAATTTAAAGCATTTATTCGAATTTATAATACTGTGAGATATGTCCTTTCATGTTGAGATCCTGCCCAAAACTCCAAAATATAAAACACTTAAAAAACCAGACATATAAAAGAAAGTCATTGTGCTGTGATGCACCATTCTTCCTACACTCTTACAGTTTCTCCCAATCCTGTACTCTTATAGAAAGGCATCCATCATCTTTTCTATCAAAACTATCCTCTTTTTATCATGACTTCCTCCCTCAAAAATATTTCTATTAAGTTTTTCTTCTACTTTTATCAATGTAGGGGATTGTTTAGAATACAAAAATCTTCATTGGGATCTAAGTTACCTTGAGAACAGACATGCCTTTTTTGCCAAGACATGAAACAGGCATTTCCCATTTATTTCAAATTTCAGGAGTTATAAGAGATAGTTGGATACGTGCACATGCATATTTACATTACACGCATCGTATGGTAAGGATATATTCTTATCTATAAAGCCCATCATCAGCTTGAAAATAAAATTACCAGTGAGGTGGCACTATCATTCTCTTATGGCACAGCCAAAAAGTTCCAGATAATTATAATCATTTTACAATTTTCCCTGATGGAAGTCAAGAGTTTCCATGGTGCAGAGAGAGAGATTTTCTTGTCAAATCATTTGTGAGGTCAATTTGAAAGAAGATTTACTACATACTTTTTCAAGCATTATTTGCACTTAAGCCTGGTAGCGTAGGGAAACCAAAGACATTTAAACAGTAATACTCGAGGTAGTTTGTCTGCTTATTAGATCGTGCAGGTTAACTGAAACTTTACAAAAAGTAACCACAGTGCATCTCTGCAGCCCCTGGAATTAAAAGCTGTATAACAAACAAAGTTTATCAATCATTAACTTCAATGCCTTCGTAAGCTGTGTGAGCTCTAAAGCAAAAAACCTCTTACATGTAGCACATCGTTACACCTCAAAGCCTGCACAAAAATCAAAGGGAAGAAATAAGCACACACACATATGAATGACAGCCCCATCCCCTAAATGTTCTTTTCTGCCCTATGAGGACACGTTTGATTTGGTCTCTTCTGGCAGAAGCCATAGTTCTCATTTTCCACCTGCTTATAAGCAGGGGAAGGAAGCCCTACTCATAAAATAGGCCTTCTATTTAAGAAAATAAATCAGTCAATCAATCAATCTGAAGTAGTTAGACAACTGATCAACCAAAAAGTCAAAACTAAAAAGCCCCATGCTCCTCCAGCAGTCACAGCAGGCTGGGATGCCGGGAGAATTTCAGCACTTCAACAGCCAGTTCAAAAGCCAAATCCCTGGTTTCTCCAGCAGGTGAGTGATAGCTTTTCATTGATGATGACACTGTAATGGCCCTTTCACACGTTTGTGAACTTTCTTCATTAAGCGCCAGCAACCTGCTAAGCAAATGGATGATCTACTTCAGTGACTCTCAGAGTAGGGGACAGACAGTTCTTTCAGCAATGCCAGCTGAAGCGACTTCACCCCCCCTCCACCATCCTTCCCCCTCTCTCGCTTCCTCTTCTGCACTGCCAACTCAGTTAAAGAAAAGCGTCCTTTATTGCTGTATATCCATTTATGATATTTCACAAGACAAAAAAGGAACTTGGAAGGGCATCTGTTTTGAATCATTATAGATCGATTTTTCAGCCACTTCTGTATTAGTAAGTGAGCACAGCGTAGTTAACGTTAAGACTGTAGTTCAAAACGCAGTTTCATTAACTTAAAACGGGGAAAAGGAAAAAAAACCACCCTTGAATGTATGAATTATTTTAAAACACAACATTCAGCAAGGAAGAAGTCAGAAGGATAGAACTCAACTATCCATCTATACGGCTGTGAGATTGCAGCACAGAACTTCAGCCTGCTCCGACTGCATGTGGATTGCAAATGGTACTCCTCAAGGCATCACCCACAGCTTCCCAGGTTATGCACAGAGAGAAGGGAAAAGCTAACACCTCCCTTTTTCACATATGGTGCTAGCATATGCTAAGCAGACAACAGAACTGTAGAGCTGCAGATGGGAAAGTAAAAACCTCTGCTTCAATCCACAGAATGAATAGGGGCAATTCCAGCAGTTTAATGCCAGCAGTGCATCAAAATATGGTAGACTGAGCTCCTATGGTAAAAGAAGTTAAAGATTTAAGCGATGATCATCTGGTTGACAGCCTGCAGGTCACACTGGCAGAGCAGCTAGTGGTAGGATTACACAGAGGTGACAAAATAACTCATCTTTGGTCTCCTTATTAGAGGAGGTGAATAGATGGAGCTGATGTCAGTTAAGATAAAACTATATAAAATTCTTAAACCTAGGTTATAACACTGGAGTATCAGAAAATAAGGAAGTGCTTTTGATCTGTATTTCTGAAAAACAAAGTAATAAAGGAGAGAGAGAGTTGTAGACTACATCATGGCATTGGTACCTAATATTAATAAGCAAAACACTTTCACTCTTAAATTTTTTGGCTTAAAGATTTCAACTGCTGGTTTCATTTTTTCTCCAGTAGGAAGAAGCATTTCACTGTCCATTTAGTGAAATGGCAAATGGTATTTACTGTCATGTTACTGAACTCTAGAATTTTACTGTGGGGGGTGAAAACCATTTAAAAATTACCTAATGCAGTTCAGATCTCTGCTAGTTTTTATTGGCGTCTCTCCAAAGAGATTGCACATTTGCACCCAAAGAATATAATCTCACTACACAGGCATAGCTCAGAATTTTTGGCTCCAACCCACTGTGTGAGGAGATACTCATTTTGTGTGCTCAAATCACAGCTGTATGTCTGGTTATCTGCAATCAGAAAATCAGGCAGGTAGCAAAGTACTGTAAGTGCTGAGCCAAACCAGGGTACCTGATAGACATAGCTATCATCACCCTCCCCCATATTGAGATATCAGCTGTCTTAAGCATCTGCTGTGGAAGAGCCAGGTTTCACTATGATGCTGATCAAATAGCTTATAGTCACTAACAGGGCTGATCCATTCTTGGTGCTCCTCAGCTCCCAGAAACACAATCAGGATCTCTCCTTGGTCCAGTCCTCTGAAGTAAGCTGGTTCAGACTGTTAAATCAGGAGAAAGCAATTCACTCCTTCCACCCCACTCCCTCCCCCCACCCTGCTTCTTTCCATAGCTTAACTTCCTAACAGTGCAGTGAATCGAAGTGGTTCATCAAGGATCAGATGAGCCAGTGCCAGCAAGGACACAGTTCCTGGTGTGAGACCCAGGATGAAAACCACTCTCAGCAGCAGCAAGACATTAGCTCACTCTGGTCACTTTGTGTAATCTCAGCCTATGTCCAAAGCATCAGTGATTATGTTGTTAGCTGTGGCCAGAGAAGAGGGGGAAAAGGCAAGGAATACAACTGATAGAAGCTTTTTATCCAGCCTTTCACAGCAATCAGTGAAGTATTAATTCTGCCCATCTTTTGCATAAGCAGGCACAAAAGTGCTTTTTTATGGCTACAGACTAACACTTAAATTTAAAAGCGCTACAGAGACACTTTAGTAGAGAGCACTAATTTGACAACTTCAGAAGCAGCAAGTGGGTTCAGATGCGGACAAAGATCTGAAACTATATTACTAACTTGGCTTGAAAGTTAAAGAAAAAAAACAGTCTGTGAGATGCCAGAAAATCGATTGATCTAAGCTAAACTTGGAAGTCCATTCTAGTTGTACAGAAAGCTAAGAGCAAGTGTCCTGGGTTCAGCTACAGCAGTCTTTTTTTCTCCTTCTTAGTAGCTGGTGCAGTGCTGTGTTTTTGACTTTCAGCCTGGGAACAACGCTGATAACACCGATGTTTTTAGCTGTTGCTAAGTAATGTTTACTCTGACCAAGGACTTTCTCAGTCTCATGCTTTGCCAGAGAGGAGGGGAAGCCGGGAGGAAGCAGAGACAGGACACCTGACCCAAACTGGCCAAAGGGGTATTCCATACCACAGCACGTCATGCCCAGTATAGAAACTGGGGGGAGTTACCCGGAAGGCCCAGATCACTGCTCAGGTCGGGCTGGGTATTGGTCAGCGGGTGGTGAGCGGTTGTGTCCTCTCCCCTTGTTACTTCCTGTATCATTATTATTGGTGGTAGCAGCAGTGGTTTGTATTATACCTTAGTTACTGGACTGCTCTTATCTCAACCCGTGGGAGTTACATTCTTCTGATTCTCTTCCCCATCCCTCCAGGAGCAGGGGAGGAAGAAGAGGGGAGAGCGAGCGAGCGGCTGTGTAGTTCCAGGTTGCCAGCTGGGCTTAAACCACGACAGTCCTTGTGGTACCCAACATGGGGCACAAAGGGTTGAGATAACCACAGATATGACCAGAGTGTGTCTAATTATATTTGTGATAAGTATTCATTGTTACTATTCATCATAATGTTGATTTATTTGCTTTCAGAGTTGTTGCACTTGATCTCAGAGTTTCAGCATGTTGTACCTTACTTACAGCCACTATTTGCTGTTCTAGCGTTCATCGGCTGGGGGGCCTGGGCTAAGGTTCTTGTTTCACTGTACTTCATAGTAATGACTTGTAATACAATAGACTCATTGATCATGAAACTGGTCTGGCTTGCGTTCCCAGCGTGAGTGCGGTCATCACCTCTATATTTTGGGAGGTACATAATGAAATTTTTTAGCAATTGCATATCTTTTTTTTTTCTCCTCGGGGGGTGAACCTATGAAGGAGGCATTCCCGTACACCCCCTGCTCCCCTACCAGGCTATTTACAACAGCATTTGAGAGTTCTGAAGGTTTCGGATGGCCTTTGAATACCCGTGAGACCTGCCTGCTGATTGGGCTGGGGATCAGCATGTTGGCACACATACGGAGTGTGTTTTACTCACGGCCATCCCACCCTGGGAACACTCTATCTTGTCTGATCTCGAAAGTTAAGCAGTACCGGGTTCAAAGCTGGTCTAGGGTTAGACGACGATATAGAAGGACCACCTATATAGGAGGACCACCAAGAAATTTTCCCCAAGGCTGGACAGTGATGAGTGGCCCAAGTATCTAGTACAGTGGGACCCTCCAGTGCTTTGGAACTTCGCCACTGAACAAGTGCAAAATCTGGAAAAACTAGTAAAATACTTAAACGAGGTGTGCTGTCATCCTGGTTATACCAGAGAAAGACAAATCATGGCAATGTGCTGGCAGCTGTCTAGTAATTTCATCATTTAAACTGTATTCTCTACAAACAGCCTACAGAGATTTTGCACAGGGATAACTTGCAGCTATGTATATAATATCAACAAATGATACAAGAAAAAAGAAGAAAATCCAACTCATTTGCTTTTTGTTTCCCCTCATTATTCTTAGGAGGACAAACTTTGTTGCTTGTCTTTGTAGGGCTGGGTTTTTTGTTTTGGTTGGTTTTTTGGTTTTTTGTTTGTTTGTTTGTTTTTTGTTGTTGGTTTGGTTTAGTTTTTTGTTTTTTGGTTGGGTTTTTTTGGTGGGGGGAGGTATGCATTGTTTTGGGTTTTTAATGAACTAAAGCATTCAGATACAATCATGATTTCACAAAATAAATACATTTAATGGTGAATAAAGTACTTTGCAGGATCCCACATCAGAGTAGAATTACTTTTTAAAATCAAAGTTACATCATGACCATTCTCTGTAAATATATATGACTACCAGGAAGCCATGCTTCTGTTCAGCAGAAATGTAAAGCAACTAGGTTCGCTACATCATGATGATGCCAAATGACCAAGATTAAAAAATAGGAAAAAATCAAGGGAATACTGAGAACACTCTGGCAGAAAAGGTGGAGACAACTGATGAGACAGGGAGAAAAGGAAAATTTACTAACTTAATTTTCCCCTTTAGCCTGAAATCTATGGTAGTAATAATAAAACCAGACAAAACTGAGTGTATTCAGATACCTTAAATAATAATATACTAAATAATAAAATGGTAAATCAAATTTATTTGTGATATCAATATCATAAACTGAACTGGAACTATGATAAACTCAGTGATAAATTCAGCATCAGTAGTCCACAGAAAAGTGTCTATATGCACTGTGTATACACCTCTTCTTACTGTTTACATCACTAAACAAATTCTTGCCCGGTTATTTGCAGTTACTAGTCCCAGTTGCTACTGAAAATCCACACATCATCAATCAAGCTCAACTGCTCCCACAGAATGTACTATTGGAAGGTCAGTCTAATACTGGACAGCCAAGGTAATGTTGATGAGAGTAAGATTATAAAGTAGGTTTGACATTTTTATACTAAGTCAATTCTGAGTTATGTGTAGATAAAAAAAAAAAAAAAAGAGATCTTTTAAGTACACTTCCCCCCCCCCCTTCCCAGAGTGATAAACTACCATTGCTTCAATCACTGCACAAAACAGCTTGGGCAGTTATCCTCACATTTTCCACAAAGAATCTATGTCTTTCCATAGGGTACACACAGCCCATTCTGTGCAGAAACTTCCCACACACTACAGTTTGCAAGTGGCACAAATCAACCTTGAGTTTAAGCTGTTACATAAAGTATGGATCACCACAGCATTCAGTCATTACTACCATTCATTAGTACAAAAAAGCAGTAATCCTACTACAGGACTTTTCAAATATAAAATCACAACTATCCCCATAAGAAAAGTATTAACACTTTACTAGACAAACAAAACAAGCTCAAAACAACATGAAAATTTCTCTCTAGGTCTACCAAAATGCATAGTTTACCTCAGCCTTCTCCATGGCAAACTGCTATTGCATCAGTCGTGTTCACACTTGACCTGTTATTGTGTACTGTGAGTCCACGCCACCTCCCATCTCAGCTGGAAGGTCAAGGAACAGTTGAGAAATGAAGAGCTTTTTGAACCACATCTCAGCACAGATTAGCATTTTTAGTCTGACTGAGAACTGCAATAGATATTCTAACAGTCCAGATGCAGTCAGGGTTTGTGTCGCCTTGCACTCATTCACAACAGAAAGACCACAGAAACTTCACAATCCCAGCTACATCTCAGCTGGGATGCCATAGCTAAGAAACAAGCACTGGACACTAGAAATAAATGACATACAGTGTATATTCAGCCATGAGATCAGGTCCCTGTTCTTTTACCTCCATACTATTGCTCTGCTCCAGGATAAGCATGTTGTGGGTGATGTCCAGGTTAATACAAGGCGTGACAGGGTCCAAGGTCTCCATATAAGCACAGCCAATGTTCACATCCCTCTTTTCATATGCAGCTTACTATATCAGTGTGTGGATGCACAAAATTAGAGAGAAGAAAAAGAAAATGTTGAACAATTTTATTTTTTTTAATACCACATACAGAATACTCTGACGAATTGTGGTCTGCCAAATGTGGTTGCAATTATGTATTTACAATATGAAATAATCCTCCAATGAAAAAAAGCTTAGCTTGAGGAATATCACAGAAACCTACAATGATTCTGAAAGAAAAAAAAAAAATATTTAGTTTACAAAAGATATACACTGTACTGAACCCAAGGCATGTCAATGTCAGCTAAAGGAAAGGAAGGACTCCAGTGATGACCTGAAAGGACTGCAATTCACAGGATGAAGAAAGTGGATTACTCAAATGTACTCTTAAAGAACTGATCTTAATATGACATTCTCCAGGAGACAGTGTTAAAAACAAATGAAGGAACATAAACAAAAAGGGTGCTTAAACCAGATGGATGCCTCAAGCCAAACCATAAAATGGGATGATCAAAACATTGAGTTTCTGTTAGCAGAAGTCACGTATTTTGGGGAGAAGGCAGGAGGAGCTGGGGGGTGAGGGAAGCAGGGGGAAGGAGTCTTCTCTAGTCAACTGGATACTAGAAACCTCTGATTTAAAAGAAATATTTACTCTGATTGCCAAGACAACCATAGTGCCTTGACTTCCATGAATATAACTTCTCCCTGATGGGAATGGCACAGAGTATCTGAAAACCTCTTGGTAAAACTGGAATTCCCAGGGTTCTTAGGCTGCCTGATGCATCACAGGGAGCTTCAGGAGACCGTAATTAAGATCAAGTACTGATTATCTCTAAGGTCCATTCCAACCCAAACCATTCTATCATATGGTGACCTTCAGGCACTGAGCAAAGTCAAGGAAGATCATAGTTCCCAGGTAGTCAACCATACACTGTAGCAAAGTACATGCTCTAGCAAAAGTCTGCTAAAACTGAAATATCTACACTTCTCTGAGCTAGCATTTTCCAATTAAAATTTACTTCCTTCAGCTTTCAGTTGAATATTAAAAGAATTACAAACAGCAGGAAAATGATAAATTCAAAGTCACTCAACTATTCAGCAGAAGAGCTAGGAATAAAGCTCTGCAGTCCCTGCCATCTGTAGTTGTGGTCTGTTATCACAAAATCCTCCTCCTAAAACTTCCACCTTCTGCTTTATCCAGACTCTCATAATTCTTCAACTTCCCATGTGGACACGTAAGATTGGAGAGCTGACCTTGCTGGGTTTAAGAAATGGCAAAAGATGGAGAACACTTTGTTTCATTTCATTGGGTTGATTTTCAGCTGGGTCAGTCCCTTAATTTGGTCACTGCACTGATCACACCAGTGCTTCTGCCAATACAACTGAATAGTTGACAGTGGGAATAGGCATCAGGGAGCAGTAACATCAATCCAATCCTGCCAGAACATTTTACAATATCAAACCAGAGTCTTTTCATTAAATTAATTAATCTTGATTTAATTAACAAGTGAATTAAATAGCACTCTTTCAGAGATGGAAACTCATGTTGTCAGTAAGATCCCAGACTCATGGCAAGCTCAGATCCTAATGTGCTACATCTGCTCTTCAGCAGACACTGTAGGCAAACACCAGAAATATTTAACAAGGTCAGAATCTGTCAGTGTCATGAGGCCTTAGAAACATTTTACATCTCTGCATCAGAAGCCCTCAGAATGCCTGATGGGAAATAAAAACTTGCATACTACATCCTTCTGCTGCAGATACACTGACTTCTAGGTCTGGAGCTAAGTGGTTACTGTTAGCTCAGGAGGGATGTGTACATGTAGTCTTGTGCAGAATGAATATACCACTGTACTTTCAAACAGCCTCAAGTTTGCTTTCTATAGCTAGTCAAGAGGGGGAAATATGTTTTTGAAATTTAAGCTAATTATTAATATAATCCTTTCTGAGAACAGAAATAGTACAATTACTCAGTGTTACACTTAGTAGATTGTCTCAGGTAAAAGGAAGTGTGTATCCATATATTAAGTCTGTGGATTCTCTTTAACATCTTTTACATTATGTTTCCCTTCTACTTTGAAATGCTTTGCTTGGGGAACATTATAACACATCATCAAGTAGCTTTTACGCTTGTGCAAGTACTCATATCCTCAGTCTTAACTCTTCATTACAAAAACTGTCAGCTGCTAGTTTAGGGGACAGAGTTTTTAAACCAGAAATAAAATGCATCAAAATGATCTCACATTTCAAAACTACAAGAGTAGTATAACTAAGGTAATCACTTCTCACAGATAGAAATATCACTAGACAAAAGGATACAATGCTGATAGATTACGTGTTGATTTACATGAATGTCAACATATTGTGAAGCATTACAAACCATTTAATCTATCATCAGAGTACAGCACATTTAGGAATGAAAAGAAGACCAATAGTGCTTCATACACAATTTGGCTTTAGGGACCAGATGTATTATAGCTTCCATATGTCCCAGCCTACTAAATGCGTTTTTAATGGTGAGTTCTTGCAGAGCAAAATCTGCACAATAGCTTGGGTAGTCTGTCAAAAAGCAAAAATCATTTCATCCAGATTTGCACTGAACTTTATTTCAATGATGCTTCTGCATGTTCTGGGAGGCCCACAGGGGTCACAGAAGGGACTGAAGCATCAGAGTGCTCTGTTTCCTAACACAAACCATAATAGCGTTTCTGGATAATCTACCAATGTCAGGGACATTGAATATAGATTACTGTTCTTATGACTCAGTATCACAGGCCATATTGACTAAGTGTATTGAAAGTTCCCACAGATAGGGGAAAACATACCAATCTGTACTAGTGATAGATCATTAGTAGTGGAGCACTTCTGTGCACCAGAACAAAACTGTTCCAAGCAATTGTCTCTCCAGTAACAATGCTCTGGTGCTGCAGTTCCCTCAGGACTTTCAAATTTTGAACAATTTTTCTTATTCACTACTGACTCTAAAGGCCCCAGAGATCCCCAGTGGAATCAAAACCAGCAGTTTTGATTGTTTGATTGTACAAGCAGAAGCTCAAGATAAAGAAGGCACAGAAAATTCATACCTGAAAACTACTTTTGTCAAGAGGAATTAAAGGGCTAAGCAAGTGCTACTTGGTGCAACACAACTTGCCATTTGGCAGACACTGGTATTAGAACCTCTTCTCTGGGTTCCATGACATGTATTGTTCACTGAGCAACATAATAAACCCCAAGATTTGTAGGTTAATTAGCATTCCTTTAAAAAAAAATAATACAATGCTTCAATGACTTAAAGGCCAAACTTCTATTTTTATAAAAATTAGCCGGATGCATAGGATCTCAACTCTAATTGAAATCTGGTAGGACCTAAGAAACACTACCAAGCAGAATACCTGAATGGGTTTTTAACAGCCAGCTGAGATACTATAAGCTCCTACATGCACTTAGTTAAGCTTCTAGTGCAAAGTCAATGCACTCAGACAAATTACTTCAGATATTCTGCATGCTAACAGTGCATGCAACTTGATTGCATAGAGTAATATTTTCACATGCCTAAACACATGAGTTCGAGATACAAGCTATTGCTAAGTCACGTAACAGCAATTTTAAATATGAAAAAAATGTTAAGACAGAAATTTCAGTGAACTACTTTTGCTACCAGGGGAAAAAAAATAATTATTAAATTAGAATACATGAAGGAATAATTCTTTTGTAACCTGTCAGAAGAAACAGATCCTTAAACTCATGTGCTTACAGCACCTAATATGATTAATCGCATGGACAAGTTTTCTGAACTTCCAAGGCAACCTGGAGATTTCTAAAGTGACAGTCTGCAAAACCAGTTTCAGGAAGGGAACAAATTTTCACCTTAGTGGTCATAGCTTAGCAAATAGATCAAATTTCACTGCAAGCCAAAGAAAAATTTTCCTACTTTTTGAACACCAAAGATGTTTACACACACCCACCCCCCATCTACCACCTGCAACAAAACCATCTGAAGTGCCTTAAAAAACATTCAGCCTCTGATCATTAGTTTCCTGCTCTTAGAATCCTGTAGAGAGCAGTCATTGTATTACTGCCGAACGTGGCAAGTTATCAAACAAATACCTTCTAAAAGAAATCCATGTGCATATTTTATACTCAGAAAAGCAAGCTTCTTCAAACTCATGAGGAAAATAAAATAGTTCCAGATACGATCTAGTTTTACACAACGCTTCATACAGACTTACACTGCTAACTACAAGATCTATTGCAAGTGATTTAATGTTACTAAGATGTCTATTCTGTAATTTGCTCTATGCTGGAGAAACATCCACCAATTTGAACCTGCAAAATTCTCTGTTCGTGCAACAATGTGCTTGCATAGAATAGATTGAGTGATGGGAATGTCAGTTAGCCAACAATAAGTACAACAAAAAAAAACCCCAAAATTTTAATTTTGAATAGTTGCCAGTTAGACATCCCAAAATCAAAATTCAACATGAAATCACTCTTAATCTAAAAAGCGTAAGGAATATGGGAAGTGAGATCATTTTGAGGGGTTTGATCGATGAGGTTTTTTGCTTGTTTACTGCAATTTAGGTATGATCATCTATTTATATTGGCTTAAAAAGAAAAAAAACAAACAAACAAAAAAAAAACCCAACAAAAAAACCCCAACCAAAACCAAAAAACTGTTATATACATTTTATACTGGAGAAAGAGAATAGGAAAAACACCCAACACACCTGCTTCAGAGCTAATCAGAAAATTTCATGTTAAAGTCTCATTACTCTTCATTTCTCATCACATTAAGCATGAACTTCTGTTTCCTCTGATGAGTATGTTTATTGGAAATTAGAAAAAGTAAAATTTTGATGAAAGACAGACTTTGCACCTGGCACACTCTCCTGAAGCATCACATCTGTCAGACCCAGGTTACTTATTACAGTGTTACATCAAATGTCTTACTCTAGTAACCAGTTACTGCCTTTCTTCCCTCTTCTGTCAACCATAGCAGATTAGCTCAATTATTATTAAAACCTTCACACCCACCAGATCTTAAACATTTAAATATATGAAAGACCACTCTCCAGAATGCCTTTTG
The DNA here is from genome assembly GCF_000696875.1 of Nestor notabilis. Taxonomy (NCBI): domain Eukaryota; kingdom Metazoa; phylum Chordata; class Aves; order Psittaciformes; family Psittacidae; genus Nestor; species Nestor notabilis. Next base: position 167,082 of record NW_009918576.1, read on the forward strand.
TTTCTCATTTAAACTATAAACAATGAAACAATTTTGCAGTAGCTTGGGCTTGCTACAAGCACTGAATCAGATCACAGTTGCTTTAGCACAATTGCAAAACAAATACTCTGTAACAGTATCTTTAAAACTGGATAAGAGATTATTTTCCCTTAAGTAGCATGATAGGCACATCACCTCAGTCAATAAAGGCCAAGGCCATATGCCACTATATGGCATATTTCTTATACTTCATTTTGTTGTCTCTGAAACCAAGTATGGGGGGCTGCACCATCTACAGAAAAACTCCTTATGAAATGAGGCACAGCGTCTAGATAGGTAATTAGTTACTTGCAAACAGCAAAATTTCCTTACAGGCATGAAAGCTTTTTGTGTACTCACAAACCTAATGTACTGGCTTAAACCACCTTCCTGGAAATTACAGAACATGCTCTGCATCCACTCTGAAATCAGCAGTTAGTGGTTTCACTCTTTCAGACCATGGGCAAGCAAGTGGAGAGGTGTGCAAAACTGAAAGGGCTTAAACCACGACAATGGGCTTGGCATTTGGAGAGACTTAGGACTTCCAAGTTCCCTCTTCTGCAATTCCTACTAATGAAAGCTTTAGGAATTTGGTGTTTCTTTAACCTGGCAGCAAAGGCACGGTCCAAAAGTGGTAAGTCATGAACTGGCCAGATCCTGGCATTTTTTAATTTGCAGTTGCAGTATACTGTAATAGCATTCCTATAGCCCTTTTGGAAGCACTTTAACTTCCCCAGATTTTGAGAGGTCTGAGGAACATAATTTCACGGTTTATGTTTTGTTCTCTTTCTTGCAGTATTTTTCGAATGCTGAAGAAAACAAAACAACAACAAAAAGAAAAACCAAACATATTCTCATACGAGGAAGGCACAGCAAGTATCTTCTATACCCATTATTTGCTCATATTTGGAAATGTTGCTTTTTCTTTAATAACGTTTTTGGTAATTAACTATTGTTATAATATCAGAATGGAAAAAAAACAAAACCAAAAACCTAACTTCTGCCTCAGAAAGAAGGTTGAAAAGGCTGAGGCACAATTAGTTATTGATGTCACATGATGCTCTGACATAAAGTCAATTACAAAACCAAGGTAAGTCACATCATTTAGTGGCCATTTGATGAAGTAGGACTAATGTTTGTACTTCATCAGTTAAACTCAGTATTACTTATTAGGAAAATATACACCCTGTTAAGAGTGCCAAGAGTTAAGGCATAATAGGCAATGGGACACAGACTTTTACCTCATTTTGATACTTTTCCAAAGTATCACCCAAGATTCTTAGGGGCAAACAAATTAGATCTCCTTCATCCTAAATGAAATGTTTATAACACAACCACTACCCACTTAGGATATGTACAAGATATCAAGTCCCCTACTCCATCCCAAAAAGCCTAAATGAGATCCTCAATCTACCCTGGGAGAAGTGTGCCTTCTGTTTCCAGTCACATTTCCTTTTTCTGTCTGGAATGTAGAATAACAGAAAATATCTCAGGATGTTTTTTTCTGTAGGTTATTGTCAAATGATGAATTTTATACTCAATTATGGTGAACAAATAATCTTTGTTTCTATATTCTGAATTGTCGTGGTTCAAGCCCAGCCAGCAACTCGGAACCACGCAGCCGCTCGCTCACTCTCCCCTTCTTTCTCCCCCAGCTCCTGGAGGGATGGGGAGGAGAATCGGAAGAATGTAACTCCCACGGGTTGAGATAACAGCACTCCAGTAACTGAGGTATAATACAAACCACTACTGCTACCACCAATAATAATAATGATAAGAGAAATAACAAGGTGAGAGGACACAACAGCTTACCACCCACCGACCGATATCCAGCCCGACCCAAGCAGCGATCTGGGCCTTCCAGGTAACTCCCCCCAGTTTCTATACTGGGCATGACGTGCTGTGGTATGGAATACCCCTTTGGCTAGTTCAGGTGGTGAGCGGTTGTGTCCTCTCCCCTTGTTATTTCTCTTATCATTATTATTGGTAGCAGTAGTGGTTTGTATTATACCTTAGTTACTGGACTGCTCTTATCTCAACCCTTCAAAGCTATTTATGTCTCTGCACATGAACGGATTCAAACTCATTCAAACATGAAACGAGGAGTTATTCACAACTTTCTTTCCCCCCTGCTGTCCTCTAACAACAAAAGAGTACTTGAGGTAAAACGTAAGTTATGGAGGACAGAAGGATAGCAAATAAGATGACTGTTTACAACATCAGATAAAAAACTTGATAAGTAACAACAAAATATTAGGAATCTTCAAGTTAAGTTGTGTATCTATTGGAAGCAAAGCAGAATAACTTTTATTAAGAAAAATCATGTCATTCCTACCCTTTGGTTCCTAAAAATTCACCAGAACACCAGAGGAAGGAGAATGGAATTATATTGAGTTTCCAAACAGCCTTTGACAAAGTTCCCTGTAGAAGACTTAAGAAAACTAAATCATCACTATGTGTAACAATAAAATCACATGCCATCATAGAAAATAGCCAAGGCACTGAAATCCATAAGCTGTTAATTTTCTTTGTCATTTTTTTTTCCTTTGTTTTAAACTATCATCTAAATCTACCACCTGAAATAAAACTTACAAAACAAGAATACTGTCAGTGATGTATGCCTGAAAATTGTTTTAAAGCATTTTGCTTAAAGAGGTTTACAAAATAAAGACTTCAAGACCCTTTGATATTAAAACCTGAGCAAAACATTTTTAGTCATAAAAAGACTTTTGCTTTCAGTAAGCTGTGATTATCAGAAAGCAGACAAAACAAGCATATATTATGAAGTATTAATAGCAACACCAGACCAAAAAAAAAATTACATACACCTAATTGCAAAGACAGTCACTGTAAAATGGTAGCTTTCCATGTCTGGCCAGCTCAGGGCACCATCTGTACAAACCATATAGTTAAATTTTCAAGCAGATACCTTCACACTCTATCCTGTGATGTCCTCACAGGTGCAAAAACTTCCTCAAAAATATCTACGGAGCCATGGGACTGTCCTCTTTTACTTTCTCTCTCTTAAAACTCCTCACTGCCTGGACCCCCCCATGGTAGAATCTTGCAGCCCAATGAAAGCACCCAAGATACCTGTGTGCCAACACCACAAATCCTTGCATGACAGGATCAAGCAACAATACAAATTTGATCCAGGTTAAATATCAGGACACAATCTTGTTTTTTCCCACACTAGCAAGATCATACAATATCAAGTTTCTGCTGGCTTTATATTAGCTCTGGTAGGAGAGATGAAACCTGAGCTGGTACAAGACTTTTCAAATGTAAATCTAACCTAGAAAGCTTTTTTAAAGCCATATTTTAAACAAATGGTTTCATCATCACTATGACCCTCAGCAGTATCACTTAATTGCCTCCCTACCTTCTCCTGCTGTACAAAATGGTTGACTCCTGTCTTTTAACCCTTCTAAGGGAAGGTCTTTCTTTTTCTTCTGACATTGTAAGAAGCTACCTAAATAAAGTCATAGGCTAAAAGTTAGGATACTTAGCATTATAGTACTAAAAGAATCTCAAGACATCACAATATACAAAACCATAAAGAAAACTGTTTTCCACTGAAAGTAAAATCATATATAATTTGAAAAATGTTATCCTCCTTAAGAGTAATACTAGGTAATGTATTAAATAATCTCATCACACTTATCATCTTTGTAACATGTATCAGAGATCTGAAAATTGATCACCAAAACCAACCAGCAAAGCATTCCATGAGCCTGACCACACAACCTCCAAGAAGAGACTTGTTGACTTTCACTTCCTCTACAAAAGCCATGGTCAAACATCAAGAAGACAATATGCTTTGCTTATCTTCCACTGCTATAATGTACAGTAATTTTTATCTGAAACAAAATGACTTCTGATAATCAGGCAGATGTCATTTTTCCTCACTGTCCTCAAGAAGAGTAGCTCTCTCTTCAAAAGAAGAGATAAATTTTCCTACTGAACTTAACATATACATCATTCCTTCATATTGGAGCATAAACAGTTAGAGACCAGTATGCATATTTTTAACTTTGTAAAATAACTTATTCCCACCTTCCATCAAGATAAGGGAGAAAACTTCAAAACAAATAGGGGTAATACTCTGGAGTTTAGGGACAAATAGTAACCACACAGCAAAATCTGTTGCTAGTTATCTAGGTTAGTGAAAGTAGAAGAGGCACTGAAAAGCTGTAGAAGACATTTGAGAAAAAAAGCTAGTTGACTTGAGAACAGGATTTGACAACAGCTGCAGAAAAGAGCATTTCATGCTGCATATTGATGGGCTCTTAAATAAACAACAGAACTATTAAAGGAAAAAAGAATTAACAAAAAATGGGTTTGACAACAATAGTCAATAAAAATACTGCCCATTTTCACTATGATTATGATACAGAATTAAAACTATATTGTTATGATATCTGCACAACAATTCATATTCTTTATGGATACTCATTTCCACTTCTTCTGAGAAGTAAAACGTAAGTGGTAGGAAATATAAAAAGTACGAAAAGGCCACAGAAAAGCAAATATCAGTTACTCTGACGTTTGAGGACAGTTAGATTTTTCAGGTTATAAATGGAAAAGCAGCATGATACGAATAAGTGAATAAAAATGACACTATTTCCAGTGTCATTAGGCTGTACAGACCTTTACAGGGGACACAGCCCCCAGGACATTGCAACAGAAGGGAACAGAGTGATAGCACCATTGCTCACTTTTCCATTATGGAAGTTTGATACTCTCTTCTGAGAGCAAACTTTAACACAGAGAATGAGAACTCCTGATCTAATCCATCTAAGCAATTCCTGTTTCAGTTAATGTTTCACATAACTTACTGATATATACCTTACAACATTTATCACTTAAACTACATCATCTTAAAATGGCAACATGGCCAATTTAGTGTGTTGAAAAAAAAGAGAGTGAAAAGATGAACTGGTGACAGGGAAGAATTTGGTCACAAATTCCGTGTATATTATACAGTTACTAGATAATATTTGCAACCATGCTGTGAAAAGACAAGAAAAGACACAGATGTACACGTAAGCTTGTATGTATCCACAAGCCTAACAAGTTTTCATAATGCAACATTTCTTTGCTATCAAACAAAACCTAATGAAAAACTAGTTCATGATAGCTGGCACAAACTCCACTAAATTGTGGAAGAAGAATTAAAACAACTGGTCAGCAAACCTACTAGTGATGTGCATCATCTAAAATAGAAGAGTATGTCAGGTTTTGTTCTGTTTGTTTTGTTCTGTTTTGTCAAGGAATGTGCAAACAACCTGATTTCGAATAAAGACTTGTACGGGTCAGAATGAATTCCAGTATGTCCTCTGATTCAAGAAGCTCTGTGAATTCGACTGTCAGCAGTTAATCTGAACATTTTGAAAACGTTCCACACTTTCCACCCTACCTACTTCAATCTGGATAGGAAGCACAGGACTTAGTAACACAGCTTCTCCAACCTTTCTTTTAATTAAGATGATACATGTGGTGTTATTTTCAGAACTCAAGAATCCTACACAATTCTATAGAATCATAGACTAGTTAGGGTTGGAAAGGACCTTAAGATCTCCTAGCTCCAAACCCCCTGCCACAGGCAGGGACACCACACACTAAACCATGTTATCCAAGACTCCGTCCAGCCTGGCCTTGAACACTGACAGGGATGAAGCTTTTTTTTTTTTTTTAAACAAAGTGATAAGATTTGCTTGTTTATTCAGAAGGTATGTTCCCTATAAACAAATTAACTGGCATGAAAGAAAATTGCTTTCTTGTTCACTTACATAGAGATCTCTTCAAAATGTTATTGAACATATAATGTTTCGTATTTTTATAAATATCACTGTTAAATTACTCTCCAATTTATTTTATAGAAAAGCTTACACCATTTTTCTTACTTAAACTGCAAGTGAACTAGTCTTGCCCTCAGCGTTTACCCTTCAAAACATTCCAGCCAATTTGAAAAGGAAATGTGGTGCAGAGGGAAGAAACAATACAAAAGAGCTTTATTCATGCAATCCTACTTTCTTCTTCCATTCAAAAATAATGTCTCTAAAGATAAGTTCTTCAAAATACACATGGCAAAACAGTGACACTTAACAGAACTTCCCCAGTAAACTGATAACATGTCTGTTGTTAAAGCAGTCAAATGGATTTATAGAGTCTAGGAAAATGCTTAAGCAAGAGGGATTAATTATTACTAAAGTGACTCCCAAGCCATTAAATTTTATCAAATGCAATTTCTTCAATCAGATAGTTCTTGACAGCTGACAAAATGTTAAGCTTTAAAAATATTACCAAGCCTAGAACTACCTACCTCCAGAGGATTTTGATTTTCTCACTAACATCCCTGTAAGGATGGTACTAACAGCTCCATACTGATCATTTTCTTACTTTCAACAAATGTTTAGTGCATAAAGGCAGAGGATATAATGCAATAATGAAAGGAAACTTGAATTAGAGTTTCAGAGTTAACAAAATGATCTGGCAAACACTAAAATGTGATTTATCAGATTATCGCAACTCTCACGGTCCCCACAGTTTTTTCCTGCTGAGTAATGACGATTATCTGAAAGGTAACAGGAGTACAACAGCTTGATAATATTACAGCATGATCGCTGTGACAATGCTCCTGAGATTGCACTTTGTTTAGCTATTCAGTCATTCAGGTAGGGTGCTTAAGTAGACTGCTGACATGTAAAAACACTGCTTCTTTGAACATTTTAAGTGAAGCATTCATCCTGCAAATGTCATTGTTATTTTGATCGTAGTGTTCATAAAATCGGTGAAGGGCTAATGGAAGCTCCAAGTGAACACCATGCAATCCAAAACAAACAAAAATAAAGTCTCTGAAATATTATCAGCCTTCTCCTGCACTGTATTACAAAGATGCAGCACAGCACAATATCCTGAGCCTTACCCAAACCATCATGCTAAAATAACAAATTATTCTGACTTCCCCCCAGTTTTACTCAGCACACAATATACTTCTCCTAAAATACAGAACATTACCTCCTTACAGAATTTTTTAGCAAGAGTCTGTCCCCATTCGAAAGGGAAATCAATTTTAAAGCACCTTCCTCAAGGGAGAAATTTAGGAGGAAAATTTTCTACTAAAAGCTTTACAAACTTATACTTAATACATTAAATTTTTATTCTGTATAACAGTATATTTCATTTATGTGCATAACACTGATAAATCACATAGATCCAAAATTAATTGTCCTGAAGATGCACCCTTAACTGCCTTATTCATAACTGTCTTACTCGTAAGACCTTTGTCTTCTTTTTTTTTTATTTTTTTCTTTTTTAAGGGTTTACAGGAAGGTTTCTCCTCACTTAAATCCTGCCAGAGACAGATTCATTTGTATTCACTTATCTTAACAAAATCCCTTTTGCCTAAGGTGCAGGACAAGTAATAGCCAGATTTAATATAGCAAAGATACTCGACAACAGATAGGGAAGCTACATACCACTGGAAAAGACAAATATCTGACACTGGAAAGGTAAGAATTGAGGGCCACTGCTGAACTTGCTAACTGTAGCACAGACAAGATTTGAAAATTATTTTCTCTGGCTATGAAGAAAACATGGGATTTTTTTTTTTTTTGTGGTGTTGGTTACAAGGAGAATCATGAATGCCTACACAGACCGTAACAGTAAAATCATACCTCAAGAGAGGTAATTTTTAGAAAGCCCTTCTCAAGAACTGAGCAAAAATACAGTTCAGCTGAGAACTAAATTACTGGCACAGTCATTTGCAAGAGCTATAGAAGAATTGTCTTGTGATCCCATGCCGTAGGACCCTAAGCAGGATCCAGTGTCTCCCGCTACGGTAGCAGGCAGCCCTCCTGTTGTCCCCACACCCTATCAGCCCCACAGGCACAATCTGGTTGGAGTCCCAGCCCCAGAGGAGTGGGAAGTCCCCACGTGCAGCCTTCTCCAAGGGCTTCCACAAAGAAGGTCAGACCTCATCTTACCTGTTTGGAGACAGCAAAACCACCCACAAGAAGAGTTGAAAACAGCTAATTATCAACCAGCATTGCTCACACTCAATCTAGCAAGCTTTCAGTGATGGGGATTTCACATATGACTATCAGTTCAAATAAAATGTAACTTTAATTTGGCAAAGTAACCAAAATAAGTGTTACAGACCTTTTTTGCTTGCTTTGGCTGAAAGATTTCCACTGAAAACATGGATGACGATGTTTTTCAGGCAGCATCAGTGCCTGGGTACACATCTCTACTGCCCTGAAGCTGCTGCCTGAGAAATAGAGGCAGACATTGCTATTAATGTCAATCTGGCTTGCTGAAGTTGCATTAGGAGGACAAAACTTGTGCACAACAAAATCTGACTCAACTTCCAATTTCTCTGAAACTGCAATAGAAAGGACTTATTTAATACAGTGTTTGGAGTCTGGCTTCCTTTAAGGTACTACGCTCTGATTTTTCAACATCCACAACCAAACAAATAATGTGATTACCACCTCTCTTAAGTAGAGTAGAAGCAGTGACTGATTGCTTTCTACCAGAAGCTACCACATTCCTGAATTAAAAACAAAAAAAACCACCAACCAACCAACCAACCACACAACAACTAAACCCAAAAACCAGTACACTTTTAAGCCAGAGATTAAAAAAGAATGAAAGTAGCAGTTATGAATTCTATTTTTAAAATAGGAAACTGTTCGCATCAGTAAAAGAGGGGTGGTGGAGACCAGAATTCAGATGAAGGCTAAGATTCAGATGACTAGATGCACGTGAAAGTAAGCAGGTGAGAAAAAAAGTACATCACATAGAAAAAAAGCATCATAAAAATAGATCATAAAAAGTCAATTGGTATCCCAAATACAGGAACACCAGGCAGTGCAGTAACAGGTTGATAATTATAAACTGCAAAAGAGAACATTAGGATTGTGAGATGATAATGCTGAATAGATGTGAAGGAAAACTGTTAAAAAACAGCAACTCAACCACAAAAGACATAGGAAAACAGAGAAGCTAAAAGAAGAACATCTGCAGTATGTTGCAAAAACTTGTCTCCAATTGATTTAGCATTTCTTACCCTCTTCCTTTCTAGTTTTACACTTTCTCAAGCTCACAGACATGTAATCCTTTGCTCCAGTAAGAAGAGCTAATGATCACACTTTGTACAATAATCATTACAACTGAATTTTGCTTCTTATCCTAAGAAACCAGTGATGTTGATCACATACCTAACAATTCCCTTCACTGACAAAAAGATACCTATGCATGCAGTTTGACCATGCAGCCAAGATAGTCTAATGACCGCATGCTGCCATTGCTAACTGTGCATTAGGCATTGGCATTTACTTATTCATCGCATGGCAAATTAAAAATTGAAAAAAAAAAAAAAAACAAAAACAAAAAGTATTTGAAAAAAAAATAATACCACCACTACCATTTCTCACAAACTTAGTCCCCTCAAACAGCAAACTATATCAAACAATTGAAAAAGCTAATCTAGAACATGAGACCAAACAACAGGATAGGAACAAGACTAGCACTCTGCCTCAGTGGCAAGTAAATAAGATGGATTAGATTACCTAAATCATAAAAGCACATTTGAAAATCCTGAGCATTTTCCTTGCCAGCTGAGGATCTATCAACAAGACAGTCATAAATAGGAAAACAATTATAAGTTGAATAGTTTTCTGTAAGATCTTTGTCAAAATGCACCTTCTGGCAAACTCTGAAACATTATCCATTTACATGTAGTAATTTGAAAGCCATTGGACTAAGCTCTAGGTATATTCCTGGTAAGTCTGCCACAATGAAGTTAAACTGGTCTGTCTAAGTCTCATCTCTGACCTTATTTTCAATACCACCAGCCTTCCCCACCCTAAACCTGACCATCACCTGCTTCATCCTGGAGCAAGCCCAAGGTCACTAACACTCACCTGGAACTCTTGGCAGCTGGTAACTCTGTGAACAGCAGACCCTGAAAGGAGCTGAATCAGCACCTCTGGTTTTTATCAGTCTTCTAAGAACTTAGTATCTGTATCTAGTAGGTCACGCTTGAAATCTGGCAAACCTTGCAGCCTCCCCAGGAAGAGGATGAAGTAATTATACTTAAAGTGGCCAACAGACTTCCCCTTGAGACTGCTTTTTCCCCTGGCCAGGAACAGCTGAGAACAAAATCTCTTCCAAGCTTCAAAAGCAAGTTTATCCTCAGGCTGCTGTAACATTATCACATACAGAGTCATTGAGGGATCAGGTACTTGACAGACTCTTGCAACAAGCAGCCATCTTTTGCTTCTTTTATAGCTTCCTTTACAGCTTTGGGCTGTAAGCATTCCCTGAGGACTCGGATAACGCCAGTGCTGTCTGCAGTGGGGTATGGGAATCCACCCAGGTGACAAATAAGATATGACAAAAATTCGTATTCTCTCGCCTAGTAGTCCATCTAATACCAAAACTCTCATGCACTTCCTATCTGCATCGGGCTGGGCAGGCAGCAAAAAGAAAACAATCCAGGGTCCTAAAGAAGCTTTTGACAGACAGTGTACTTCTGGCAAATGAACATCTGAAATACAAATATTTTAATACCACCCCAAAATAGCTCAAAGTCTGTCTTCAGAAGTATCAATAACAAAGATCAAAAGCCTCCAGAACATAAGAGCTGCTGACAAAACCATCAGTGCTGTGCAGCATTTGACAAGAAGTACAATAGCCAACCTGGAGCTCTGAGGACAGAAAATGAAATCCACTACCCAACCTTCAGCCACACAGAGCTCACTCCTTAACCTGTAACCAACCCTGATCATCCTCTGGCCTTGCCCACGCACAGACAGTGAAAACCATCAGACACACAGACAAAATTGTCCTTATCACCAGAGCTGGATATAAAACCTTTACAAAAGATTCAGTATTCACTTTATACTAACATTTCTACATGGAAAAACAAAAGTCTAGTAGCCTTTAAAGACAAAGCATGTTTTCTTCTCAATTTTGAAACTGAAAGACATGTAGAAAGTAATACTATAGCAAAAGTAGCACACTTTTTTGAAAACCATTCCTGGTTTGAATAGACATTTATTTCAGAAATATAAAGGAAAGGTTCATTTCATCTTTCTGGTGAATGAGAAAAGAGAAAACAGACTAATTGAAACCTTATTTGTGTTACAAATGTTAACAAAAAATACTTCTTTTCTCACATTGTTAATAAGCAAATAGTGCCAATTGTTTTTTTGTAGGTCATTCTTTGCTCTTTTTCATTGGAAAAGAGGAAAGAAATTAGAGTGCAAAACAAAAAATAGAAAAAGCAAAAGCAAAATGGCAATTTTCTGCTATTATCATAAAATTATAAAGAATAGTTTAAAGAAAGTCTTTGTGTTAAAGACCACCAGCAAATGAAAAAACACAAACAACTGTATAATGATACTAACTAATCTCTTAAGATTCATAAGTTAGCTCAATACATTCATCCTCTCAGTATGAATCTATTCTGTTGCTGCTTCTTGATAACTATAATAATAAACATAATAAATCTAAGCAAATTTCAGCTAGAAAGCATGCTCTACTGAATCTTCATTTTACATTTTCAGCTTTCTAAAATATTCAAACTTATGTCTTAACATTTCTATATAAAGCATTTATTTTCCTTAAAAGTGTAGCAAAACCAGAGATTTAGGGGCGAAAAAAAACCCTTCTCACAGTCTTCTTTCAGAAATTAAAGCTCTCAGCCATTTGCTGCTTTTTTATTTGCCCCCCCCCTTTTTTTTTTTCCCTTCCCTCTCCCCCCCTCACACTCCCCAGGGAGGTCTACTAGAGCTAAAGCTGCTATTGCTCTGTATGGAAATAGAATATATTGAAAAGCAGACTGGAAATCATTTCTGTGCTATAGGATGAGGGGTTATTTCTAGATTGCAATATTTTAGCCCTAGTGTTTCATTAACATAGGGTTTTGCCTGCTTGCATTTCTAAAGTTCAGTTTTATTTTGGTTTGTCATTAAAATGAAGCACAGACCTTGCTTTTGTAGCCTAAATAACATACAGCTGAGTTGCAAAATGAGCTTCTGTTGACTTCCTAGTCATAAGAAGCATTGGGAATGTAACATTTGCCTGTTTTGGGAGAGGAAAGAAGGCGGAAGAGGTTTCTTTTGTTTGTCATCATTCATATGACAGACCTACACCCTCAAATAATTTCAATTTTGTGTGCTGCCAATGTAAGTTCACAGTATTACAGTTTACAACTTTACTGTGTTCATTATCATACCAAAATAGCTATTTCTGTACAGAAAACTAACAGAAACACATCCTTTCCAAAAACAAAACCTTTGATTTATCAATGTTCAGCAATACTGAAACACAGAGGGACATGTAGACTTTACCCAACATTAGTAACATCAACTCTATAATAACAATATATATATTTATATTA
>NW_009918577.1:0-15028 GCF_000696875.1 Nestor notabilis
GCCAGTATCTCCTTTTCAGTGGGAGTGTATCGTGGTTCAAGCCCAGCCATCAACTTGGAACCACGCAGCTGCTCGCTCACTCCTCTCCTCTTCCTTCCTCCCCCCACCTCCGGAGGGATGGGGAGGAGAATTGGAGGAATGTAACTCCCACGGACTGAGATAAGAGTGGTCCAGTAACTAAGGTATAATACAAAACACTACTGCTACCAATAGTAATGATAACGGAAATAACAAGGGGAGAGGATACAACCCCTCACCACCTACCAACCGATACCCAGCCTAGCCCAAACAGCGATCTGGGCCTTCCGGGTAACTCCCCCCAGTTTCTATACTGGGCATGACGTGCTATGGTATGGAATACCCCTTTGGCCAGTTTGGGTCAGGTGTCCTGTCTCTGCTTCCTCCCAGCTTCGCTTCCTCCCTGGGAGAGCATGAGACTGAGAAAGTCCTTGGTCAGAGTAAACATTACTTAGCAACAACTCATAACATCGGTGTTATGAGCCTTGCTCCCAGGCTGAAAGTCACAAACACAGCACCGCACCAGCTACTAAGAAGGAGAAAAAATGACTGATATAACTGAACCCAGGACTGATGGACAGGGTTGGACAGCTGACCAGAGTTGTAAAAGAAAGGAAATATTTCATTTTCTTACTTTATTTAGATGCAGCAACACTTGGTTATTTGTCACATTTGAGTTTAGTTAGTAGATGTGATGCCAAAAGCGATGATAAACATTGGGAAAGCCTCTCTCAATTTGTTAATCACATCTATTTGTTACAATTCCATCAGGAAATTATTAAAACAGCCACAGACTTTCCACATATTATGTTGTCCCACCCTGCTTTCCCTGTGCTGGATATACCAGGGACACTGGGTTATTCTTCATAAGCTGTAACTATGGCTGGGGTTAAAAGATCTCTGTATCAGTTGTGAAACCTTTTCAATTTCTATATAACTTTTTGTCAGACTCTGAAATAAAAATGTGGGATTTCAGAATCTCTTCATTTGACGTTTGAACAGTAAATGTTCAGCGATCTCTTTATTTCAAAGCCAAGAAAAAATATTGCTATTATCCCAGAAATTTGTACAATACAGTATTTTCCTTTTGAATGATGTGACACTACAGTCTTGCCCTCATTCCAATTCTGTATTTTTAAACTCCCTCAGAAAGCATGTTGTAGATGACTGAGATTTAGGGCACAATTCATAAAGCTTTGAAGAGCAAAAAATAGGTCACCAGCCATTCACTATATGCTTTTCAGATGCTGGAATTAAAGTTAAACCTTCTTAGAAGATCTTCAGCTAAGATTTTTTTCACAAAGATTAATATTGTGCCTTCTGACTTCTGAGCAGTAGAGCATTCTTTTTATAGAGGGAAGAGGAGGAGCAGGTTGAAAGTGGAAACACAATCTTTGGGTTAAAAAAAAAGTCCTCCTGCCAGTTTCCCCTACTGAATCACAGTTTTGTCTGACCAATAACATGTTGGATTAAAAAAAAAGCAAATAATTCTGTGTAAACCATTACTTATATGCATAATTGGAACTAACAAGATATGTGTCATGTAGCTTATCTTGGCTTTATTTAAGGTATGCTAATAGTTTATGACAGTATTGCTGTTAATTTTTGTATCCTAACTCTTTTTGTTAAAATACAATTAATTATAAGCAACAGTATAAAGAAGAATAGTCACTTCTCGATTTCGCATTTTTTTCTGCATGCTAAAACTAGGCGAAGAAAGTGTAAATATCATTGTCAGACATACGTATACATAATTATGAACTATGCTATTTCACAGAAAGATTGATGGGCCAGTCAACCCAATCTACACCAACACCATGTACACCACACACCGTCTCAGACTAAGGCAGGATAGGCCAATATTCAAAATCAAATAATTTGTCAAAATACACGTCATCTGCAGGGCACGAGATGCAATGTGAGCAGAATATTATTGGTAAGAAGAATTTTGTTTTAGCCACTTGTGATGGATAAAACCAAAAGAACCTATTATGCTGTAAATCACTAGCTCTAACTCCATAGGCAGCCATGTTAATCAAGTTCTACAGCATTTCACAATTGTCTCTGCTTTTGACATTAGTTTCAATTTTTTCTTGTCTTTGGAAAAGAATCCTGGATGTAAGTAAAGACTTTCATGAACAATGAATGAACAGTGTATTGCATACACTGAATTCTGCTAAAAATGAAAATAACTTACGGAAAAAGAAAAAAAAAAGGAATCATTGAATAAATGAAACAAGGTAAGAAAAATCACAGCTATTTTAATAGACAAAATATAGATTTTTTTTAATCTGATTTTATAAGATTTGAATTACTTTTTATTTATGCAAAACTAGTAAGATAAAAAACCTGAAATACTTATCTTCTGTAAGTGCAATTCTATAGAAACACCAACAAAATAAACCTGGAGAGGGACTTACTACAAGGGCATGTAATGACATGACAAAGAAGAATTGCTTTAAACTGAAAGAGGGTGGATTTAGATTAGTCATTAGGGAAAAAATTCCTCACTGTGAGGGCGGTGAGACACTCACAAAGGAGCTGTGGCTGCCCCATCTCTGAGAGTGTTCAAGCCCACTTGATGGGGTTTTGAGCAACCTCGCCTTGTGGAAGGTGTCCGTGCCTGTGGCAGGGGGGTTTGGAACTAGATGAACTTTAAGATCCTGTCCAACCTAAACCATTCTATAATTCTGTGAATATTTTTAAAAGTCAATTTAAATTTGTATCATAGGTGTTGGAATCTTTATTTTTCCCACTTTGAACTTCATTCTTCTCTACTTTCCTTTCTTTCAGTGTGTCTCCTGAAAGTTTAGAGCAAAAGCATATGGAAGAAGAAAATATGTATATTCCTAAACAAACATAAGGAAAAGGGGGGGAAAGGGGAAATCACTTTCTAGTGTCAACAGTTACACATTTTATTTTATTTTATTAGTACAAGATCTTGAGGAAAAACGATTTATTTATTAAATGTTGTGGGAGTTCTTACTACAATCATATTTGCTCTGCAAAAATAGCAATGCATACCTCTGGTTTTGAAATAGTGAAGCTGTCTTATTGTTGAACTAATAGAGAAATAACAGGCAATTCACTCAACTTCATTGAGAATTAAACTTCGAACACAGTTCATCTGGGATGCTTAAAATTCTACCAGAGGAATATTGTTTTGACTGAGCTAGCAGGAACCATGTTCAACTTAGCTGCCAAGGGTGCGATTTAAGTCCAGACAGGATTTTGTTTTACTGGAACCTATTGAAAGTCCATGAAGTTTAGCATCTCCTAGAGAAAAGCACAAATTACTGTAATGGACCCAATCAATTCTGTTCTAGTGCACTTGGGAAGGAGGTTTACTTCATAAAGATCATGTGACACCCTAAAATGGGATTAACTTTCATGTCACATAGCACATGTATCCATAAATGCCACAACCGGTCTCCTTACAAAAAAATAGATCAGACCCTTTAAAAATCCTTAATATGGGTACATACCTGTCTCATATTTTCTAGTGCTATTCTTTTGTTGGCTCTAATTCTATGAAGAATCACCCAGCTTCACAAAAGGATTTGAACATAATAAAGTTTCAAATAGCCAGCTCCTTCAAAGACACATTCCTATGCTGGGCCCTGAAAACTACTAATTAAAAAAAAAAAAATCAAATAAAAAAAATCACATGTTTTAAAAATGTTGTTAACAATATATCGATATACATGGCAACCCAAGTACCTTTGTAAATCTGGTGTCATGTCCTCACCCCTTCTTTTTAAAAATATTACCTGGTATTTTGATCCTTACTAGAATTTCACACCAGCAAACAGGCAACAATGTAAAAGAAGAATGAAGCAGCAAGACATGAAGGATTTTATTCCCTGAACCGTATCAAGACTTAGAATACCTTGCTGGTGTGGTAATTTACCAAATTCATATTCAAATCGTGTCTTAAACCTATTTAGATTTATCTTGAATTTATTTAGGAATCAAATCTATACCTGCCTAGAAGTTTTCAGTGAAGGTTGCATTAACATCTTAAAAAGAGATTAACAGCTGTAGACAGAAATATTCATCAAAGTTAATTTTAAAATACTGGCCATTATATTAGTCAGCCTTAGCAAATAGAATTACTGTCATTCATATCCACCAGAAATCTTTCTCAAAAGATTTCTTTTTGTTAGAAGGGTTGTTTAAAAAACATAGTACAGACAAAAGCATGGAGAAGAAAGACAAGATTGAGATCTTCATTTTAATTATTGTATATAATTATATATTGCTGTAATTGTTTACGAAGTCTGGATTTTATAAGAAGCAGGGGCTTTTTTTAAGTCTAACTCAGTCTAGTGATAACAATCATTATTTAAGATCTGAAACATGTGGAACTTGTAGAGAGTTTGATAGCTCTACAAACTCTAGTCTCTGTCAGAAAGAGAATTAAATTTCCACCTCATAATGGTGCAAGGTCACAATGCTTACCCCAAAGTATTTGCGATGTGGGTACTAGATGAAGCTTTTATTGGCACTTCCAGTCTTATCAATTCCTACATCTTCATCTTCTGTCCCCTGATTTTCCGTCTGAGTGCCTGATTTTCCCCAGAGTGGCTAAGAAAAGCCACCAGAAAAGGTGATAATAGTCTAACTTGGTCAGATCTAGAGTAAGAAACAGAATGCACTATATTCATTCTAAAGGACAGATGTGTTCTGTGATACACCAGCAATGCAAGTTCATATGGTCTGGGTAGAAACTTAGATACACATCATTCCTTCACCTGCTTCTTTAGAAAGAATAGTGAGCTCTGAGACATGCAAGGAGCCAAGGGATGTTCTAGAAGGTCTCAAGTTTGGAAAATATTAGATCTTCAATAGAGTGTGCCTGACTATAATAGAAACACAATATAATAGAAACACAGAAAAGTCTTTATCCAGTCTTTGAGTAGCTTCTGAAGTGGACAGTGAGGGTCTCAGGAGCGCTGATTCATGGGTATCTGGATATGTGGTCCTATTGTGTGCCTCCAGCTGGCCTGAGCAAGAACAGCAAAAAACTTGGCATAGTAACAATTTTCCTGTCAAGAGGAATAAAGCCTACATAACTTATTTTGTGTATCTTGATACTCTGATAATCACTCAGTTTCAGTTCCTACATTTCCAGTTCCTGTTATATATTCTCAGATTTGTACAGTCAACCCCTGTTCCTCAACTTAGATGTTCTCATACATCCCTCTTTTGTTTGTTTATACTATGTCCTTAGGTGCTGTTTGCCTTTCTTGTTCTTCAGGGTGCCCAGCAGAATAGTGTATAGTGCTCAGCACCGAAATATAAAATTCAAGTTCCTAGCCTCAAGATCTCAAGACATTTTAAAAGCCATTTGACAGCCTTGGAAACTTACCCTTTTACTGTGGAGGATGAATATACAAAATTTCATTTTAACAATGGGGTATATATAAGTAAAATTGAGTTACCTACACACAGTTTTCTTTATGTTAGAAAAATTGTTCGCATGCAGAACAAGAACAAACACATGGAAAAGATGTTCTTTGGAACTCAGAAAAAGTTGATGTGATTCCACAGGGTTGCTGTGTTTCACCCCCTTCCCAAATAATTTGTCTCTCCTTTCCATGATTCTGAAGCAGTTCTTTATGATCATTCATGTTACTATTCTTTTCCAAATGCTGCCTGCAAGAAGTACTGCTTATGCTATATGTTTAGTTACTTCAATTGCAGTTAATTATCCAGTGTAGTCAATATATTCCTTAGTCTATTACCTCTAGAATGAGATTAAGGCCTTGTAAAGCACTGGCAGACAGATGCAAAGTAATCACCTGATTTCACTGCTACAGGATAAAAGGAGAACAAGTTCAGTCATGATTGTTACATACAAAAGTACCATTTCAGGGCAATATGTCAGAAAATGTAGTGCAGTAAGAACCACAGTTAAAATAGTAGTTGTTATATTTCCACATGACACTTTGTTGTACAGTGTATGTATCATTTTGTCACAGTTCTGCCAGCTAATATCTGAACTATTACTATTTATGATAGAATCTTTTTTGCAGTATCAAGTCAAAGTCACAACCACACAATTTCCAGTGCTTTTCTTTGCTCTTGAAGATTTACATCCAGCTTCCCCAGCCATGGCCACATGCAGGTTTTTTATAGGAAGTGTATACCATCATTCCACATGTTTCACCTAATCCCAGCCAGTGATCAAATATATAAAATGAAGAGAATTGTACATCTGAAAGGAATTTGGCCTGATGATTCATGTGTTATTGGTTAACACAGAATAGAACCAGTCTGGTGGCACCACGCCATTCAGACCGCGGCTGTTATATTTCCTAGGTCCCACCCTGTAAGGATTACTCTTACCTTACAGAGCAAAGCAACAGCTGTGTAACATATTTAGCTTCCACTGTATACACATATCATTGTTGTTTTCCTCTTTAGTACGTAGGCAGGAACCCTTTGTGCCAGTCCCCCAGCCCAGCAACACTAGGAGGGTCAGAATGCATCTTAGATTGAAGAGACAAAGTTGTAAATTTAGATTTACATGGCTGCACTCAGGTAGATGGACTGTGAACAGGAATTTTAAGCTCTTTTTTCTTAAGCCTTCTGCCCTTCTATCTGGGTTTGTATTACATTTCAGGATGGACTATTACTATATCCTAACCATGCAGTGATATAGAAAGTAAGCTCTAGAATAAGACTGTTATTCACAGGAGCTGGGGACTGATTTTTCTGTGACTTTTCCCATTTTATTGCAGTCCAAACAAGCTCAGAATGAAATGTCAGATCAGTAGCTTTTCAATACTACAAAACAAATTAACTTCAATGAAAATGGGTGGCGATAAATATCCTAAAACTGTGTGTACTCTTAACACCTGAAAAAAAGTGGATATCACCTTTGAAATCTACTATCCTGAACTTCCCTGTTTATTTCTACCAAATAGTTTGAGAAAACACTCTTTTCTGTCACAAGTAGTTAAAAACTAACCAGAAGCATAAATCAAGTCTGGGGAAGAAGGAGGTGTGGGGGAAAACAGTGACACCACATCACTCCAAATAGACAAGTTTTATATGAAATTTCCTAAAATAAACTTCTTAAATCTGAAGGAAACTGAGTGCATCTCAGATGTCCTGTAAGTGAATGCTCTCAGAACTGTTCAAGGTATGCTCAGCTGGATCCAGCCTTTCCTGCCCCTGCGTACTGTGTCAAGCTACTGAGAGCTGCTAAAAAGTTGTCAAGCATGGCTGTACTTCATGGATGAAGGAATGTTTTTAAGTAACCTACACTGCTGAATGCATGATATTCATATAATGCAAGCTAATATAATGAATAGTATATTTATTTTAAGGATGGGAAAAGTGAGAGAAAAGAGAGAAAACAGAAGATTTTGTAAAATTGAAATAAAATAATCACACTAAAAATACCCCTTCCTTTTAACAAGTTATCTATTTTTTGCTTTAGCAGGTGAAATTTAATAATACTAGACAAAGATAATCACAAGGTATTGTGGTTTGGTTTTGTTAATTTGTTTTGGTGTTGTTTTTTAGGGTTTTGGGGTTTTTTTTAAATTCTCACAGCTTTCATAAAAAGTTCATTTTCTTCACAATTTTTTTTTTTATTTCGTCTCTCCCCTCCAACAGTGCAAATCTTGAACCTTATTGGTTCAGGTGTCCTGAATTCTTACATCCATTTTTGTAATCAACAATTATCCCTTTTAGTCAGCAGAAAACCCCTTTGCTGTACTTACACACTAGTTCTTTTAAATAACTTCCCCCTTTTCTTCCCTTGAGATCCTATTAAACTTGCTCAGCAATCAGCCTCCAAGACATGCACCCATAGAGCCCCAAGTCACAGGAAAATGACTGGGGTGGGTTTGTTCTGTTTTGAGTCTGGCATCCAAACAGAAACTTATAAAAATTATCTGCATTGTAATGCCACATGAAAAGGATCCTCCCTTCTAACTAGCCAACATGTTTCTACATCTCTGCAGACAGCCAAGATTTATAAAAGTTTAACCACTAAATTTTCAACAATGAGTCTATTCATCAGAAGGAGGAGGGGAAGCATAACTTCACCACAAAAGACTGTGTTGAACTAAGGCTAATAAAGCAGAGGTATCAGTTTACTAGGAGCAGGTAGAGATTGGTTGAAAAAACAGGTACATTTTCATGCATGCTTCAGGGCTGGAAACCTTTTTCCAAGAAGAAAATCTGACAGTGACTGACATATACCACAGGTACAATTAACAAGAACAAGGGAACTTGAGTTTTATCGTTTCTTCTTAAGTATTGTCAACCTCCCCCTGATTTCATGCTTCCAATCTGATCTGTAACAAAAAATTATTTCCTTTCTTTGTTAGCAGTAATAGGTGACTTTGTTTTTATAATTGAGAGGATATTTCATGTCTGTGCGAGTGTGGTGTCTTATCCCCCAGAGCAGAAGATGGTTCCAAAATAATAACAATAATAATAATAAAACCAAACAAAAAACCCACAACAACAATTAAAAAAACCCCAACCCACACAATTAGAATTTACAGGTGGAGGTAGAAGGTAAAATTTCAGGTTGGATTCTTTATCAGAAAACAATAAAAAAAATATTGATAGCTGAAGTTTATATCCATTTCTGGACTCCTAGTTGTGCAAGTACATTAAAGAGTTGCTGGTTCCATCTGGTTGGATAAGACCTTTTTTTTGTTCCCTACAGATAAGCTTTCTATTGTGCTTCTGATGGGAGAATGTAGAGAAATTACTAACCAGTTGTCTGCTAGAGATATCATATAACCTAAACAATTTCACAAACACAAAATGCAGATGCTAATGGAAAATTGCACAAGCAAATCCTGGAATGAATTCTGCCTGGTACAGTTTCCATTTTGTTGAAACAATCACTGGATTACTCTGGCATTTCTGCATATTCTGTGGGCAATACAAATCTGTGTATGAACCTGAAACAAATCTACAAGGGAAAAACACGTTGTTTTGGGTATTTCAACAAGTTAAAGATACTGAAGTGAGTGTTGAAATTTTACAGGTCTTTTTGAATATGCAGATTTGAAAGTATGTTTCAATGGAAAGCTACAATAGTCTGCACTTGTATATGACTCCATCTTAGGAGTTGTTGTCTCCTCTCTGACATGTTCCTTTTTTACACAGAAATATAACATGTCTTTGTCACCATAGTTATAAAATTGCAAATATAGGCAAGAATTGCAATAAATCCAAACATGGGGATATAGCATAGGTTTATATGGGCATAGATGGATATTCCTCTGTAAACCAGTGAGAGATTTTCACATCCACTGTGCTGCATTCTGAGAAGATCAGGGAATTAAAAAAAAAAAAAAAAGTTTAAAAAAGAAATCTGTACCTTTCTCAACACTATTTTAACAAAACAAACCAGCATATTTTGAACTGTGTGTTATATGTACTTTTTCTGTTGATCATGCTGTAAAAATCATCCTGTTTGCAATCTTGCTTAGGTTACCAGTTGGGTTGGAAAAGGCATCATTCTTACTAATGCTTTTTACTGTAATAGCCTCTTATGGAGAAAGAATGTCCATCCTCATTCTTCAGGTTTTGTGTCAGCCTTTCAGGTGAAGAGTCCTAGTAGTCTATCTGACTACACATACCTGTAACATTCTTTCAAACACATTTGTACACACTCTACTATATCACAAAGATGTTTGCTGACAAAAGTTTAATGTTTGTAAATACACATTTTTCCCCATTCAAAAACAAAATTACATTGCCACACATTTTTGGCAATCTGTCTCTGTACTCATCTCTAGCTGTCAGTTCTAAGGATAAGAACATCAGGAATACTGTATCCAGTTTTAAGTCCCTTATTATAAGAAAGATGTCAATAAACTAACATAAGTTCAGCAGAGACTGCCAAGATGATTGGTGGGGCTGGAGCACTTGCCATGTGAAAAGAGGCTGAGGGGCTAGGGCATGTTCAGTCTGGAGAAGAGGTGGCTTTGGCAGGTCTTAACACTTACAAGGAGGATATGGAGAAGATGGAGAGAGACTCTTCAACATGGTGTGTAATAGCAGGATGAAATATGTGTCTAAATTGAAACAAGGGTGGTTCAAACTAGATATAAGGACAACTTTTTTCACTGTGAGGACAAACAAGTAACGTAAGATGTCACGCAGAGAGGTTAAGCAGCCTTCATCCTTGGACTAGATACAAGTGCTGATTTCATATCTGCTGATATAAGCAGGAGCTTGGACTGGAGAACTGAGCTCTCTTCCAACCTGAATTATCCTAAGATCTTACGATCTTTCCTGAATTTGTTTTAGCTGTACATACTTCAAATTTATATTAATAAAGAAGACAAAAGAGTTTTGATCTCTTAATTTTAGTGAACCTCTTATTTTTGAGCTCTTGAACAAACATGATATTACATAAACCAAAAAAACCCAAACAAACCGCAACACCCCAAACCCAGCATCTGAGTAGTTGAGGTTTCTTGTCATAATCATTGTTAACTGACATGAAAACAAATATATCTAGCCAAACCCTAGCATGTTTCTATTTGGCCAGAGAAGGCCAATATTTGCCCTTCTCTGGGAGTTCAAGTGGCTCTTGGATTGACAAGCACACTCATATTTTATACAACACATACGCTCGCATACCTCCCTACCTGGACACAGAAGTGAGGGAAATACACAGGCTGGTAGGCTTGCAGGTGTTATGGTCTTACTTTACCATTTTGCACAAGCTCGTTTATCCCATGAATTTTATGATCAAAATGCAAAAGCTCTGCAACATACTTTTCAGCTGACTCAGGACCAGACAAGGCAAATCATACAGTCGTGTCCCAACTGTCAACAAGTTTTGCCCACACCGACAATCAGAACTAATCCTCGAGGTCTTTTGTCACTTGAAATTTGGCAGACAGATGTTACTGATGTACCAGAATCTGGCAAATGCAAATATGTCCATGTTTCTATTGACACTTTCTCATGTTGGATTTATGCATCAGTACACTCAGGCGAAAAGGCCAAAGATGTCTGTCGACATTTTATTACAGCTTTTTCCACCCTGGGAGTCCCAGGCTATATAACACACAAAACACAGGCATGTTTTCAACAGTGGGGAATTCAACATATCACAGGTATTCCACATGCTCCTACAGGCCAAGCCATTATTGAACGTACACATAACACTCTTAAAACCACGTTGCAGAAACAAAAAAGGGAGTTTAGGGTTAACCCCACAAAAGCGTATAGCTAAAGCCTGTTATGTTTTGAATTTTTTAAATCACTGGACAGAGGATGGACCTCCTGTACAGCGCCATTTTGGGGGTTCTAAGGATTTTAAACAGGGAAAAGCTCGTATTAGAGTATGTAACCTTGAAACCCATGAATGGGAAGGCCCATTCCCTTTAATAACCTGGGAACGAGGCTATGCTTGTGTTTCCACAGATAAACGACCTTGTTGGGTTCCTGCATGATGGGTCCATCCAGCCTTGTCCTCTGCTTCCTTGTCGCAGAAGGACTGACCATGCCATGGATCCCCAACCAGCAGAAAGATAACATCTGGTTGACATTGGCTAATGCAACCGGACAGGACACTCTGTGTCTGTCTGTTGCAGTGCCTATGAACCCATTTAGCATGTGTCTGGTGGGATTGCCATTGGACAATTGGCATCTTGTTGATACTCTCTCCAGTGACTTCATAAAAGATGGAAAACCTATGGACATGTGGGACAGCTGGATGTCAAGATGGCCATTAATCTCCCTAGAACCCCCAAAAAGTGGTTTTTTAGGTTCTGTTAAAATGGATCTATGTTTGCATTTTAATTATACAAGTCAGAATCAATCATTAATTCAAATTGTTAACTCTCCTTTGTCTGTCTATTGAAATGCTTCTATATGGTGTAATCATACATCTGTTAACATTTCTCACTCTTCTAATGGTCCTGTATCACTTCCCTGAGGCGTTTTTCTAATCTGCGGAGATCGAGCATGGCCTAGCATCCCATCTCAGCTACAAGGAGGTCCCCCAATGTTGACCCCAAAAATTTCTATGATACTGAATTATACTAAATTCCACCATCTCCGCAGGTTAAAAAGATCTGCTCATGCTTTTACTCCTGACTACAAAGACACGGCTACATTCTGGAGTCCTGCAGAGATAATCTCAGTGTCCTTTTTTGCACCAGGAGTAGCCACTGCAAAAGCTCTTGCAACTCTAAACAAATAGGATGTTGGCTTGCAAAGCAAACAAATGCCACATCCAATGCTTTTTCCAGTCTACTCCTTGATATAGATTCCATAAGACATGCAACCTTACAAAATCGTGTTGCCATAGATTTTCTTGTCCTTGCCTATGGTCATGGGTGTGAGGACTTTGAAGGTCTATGTTGCATGAACCTTTCAGACCACTCTGAATTGGTTCACAAAAGTATACAAACTCTTAAAGAACTTAGAGGAAAACTTCAGGTTGAGGATGACTGGAACCCTTTTTGAAGTTTATTTGCTGGAATAGGAGCATGGGTAAAAAAATTGATTGTATTAGGAGCTCTTGTTTCGTTAGTGTTTATTAGCTTGTTAATTTGTATTCCTTGTTTAATGAAACTTACACAATCTCCTATTGATCGAGCCCTTAAACAGGTATTGATGGTAGATGTACAAAACAAAAAAGGGGGAGATGTAGGAGGTGAAGCAGACAGGATCAGCATGATGAGTTTCAGCAACACTTGGAATGCAGGCTATGAGGCCTTGATACTGAATAAGCCTTGGGCTGATAAACCAGGATGTTGATGTAACAAAGAATTCCAGCTGAAGGTCAGGGAATGTAGCAAGAATTGAAGCAAGAAGACTGAACTGTTGTCACGTGAACAGTGCGTGATCAGCATTGTGATTGGACTATCGTGTACATGTTTAACCTATGGGTTTTTCACAGAACCCTATGAGACTGAGCATGGCATGCTCGTGCATGTTGGGAAAGTGCTGAGTGAGGGAATAAAAGGGCTTGATGGTAATAAAGCTTTGCCTCAGTATCCTCACTGACTTGAGTCAGTGTCTCAATATGCCACAGCCCTTCAGCCTTTTGGGACAGATATACAGCCACACTTTTTATCCTGAGAGTTTTTTTTATGTAACCTTGAGAATGGTTGATTGATGTAATGTTTATTCCAATTTAACGATGTTTTCTTATTTATTTAAAATTAAGTATTCAATTAACTATTAACCCTTTTATTCAACTTCTACAGAACACTACCCCACTAAACTTTTCTCTTGTGTTTCTTGTATCTTTTTTCCCAGTAGTGATAAATTTTAGATTTCAAGAGATAAGGAATGTTATAAATATAGTGTGACTAATACCTGATATTCAGCTTGAAAGGAAATGCTGAAATTTTAATAATGCATTTGCTTTTGTGCAGCAGAACAAAAGGAAGATAAAAGTAATTAATAAATCACATGAAATTGTTCAGACTAGGATTATGTTAAGCATGTTTATTGAAGAATGTTTTGAACCTTTGGGACATCTTACCTAGGGATGCAGTAAATATTTTATACTATGAAATGAGATGATTTCAACACCTTAAAAAAGTTTGGGTGTGTTTGCTTGCCTCTTTACAACATTACAAACTTACAGTTTTCACTCTGGATCAACTGGTGATATTCATTGACCTATGATCTTTTAGTCGTTAGGTTAAGAATTAAATGTCCTTTCTAGGCCTTAAAATCCACTGAACTGAAAGGCAATATAGGCAATCTGGGTACTAGAGGTACAGATCTGTCCAGAATTACCACCTAAACTGCTCTGTTTCCTGCAACACACTGGTATTCAGCTCTTTTATTAAAACTACATTTGCCAATATATACCAATTATTTCCTGTCTTACAAATAATTTGATGCTCATATTACTTTTTAAACCATTTCCAGTTCTCTATGCTGTTCTCATCTTCTCAATAAGGAAAGTACTGTTCATAAAATATAACCTAACATACAGTTAATAATACCAATCTGAAAAGTGACTCTTTAATAGCTCCTATTAAGGAAGCAAAAACAAAGTGATATAATCCTGCTATTCATGACCTGTTCATGAATAGCCAATGAGGGTGATTGTAAGAGAAACGGTAAGCTGATGGCTTGTGACTGAGGATCATCATAAGTAAATAAATATACAGTGTATGTGACTCACACACTTTTCCCTTCATGACTTTGGACTGTAGTAGATTTTTCTCTCTTTCTTAATCCTTAGAGACTTAAAAACAACAACCATGATGAAATGAACAGCAGCTCATTGTAATTGCAGGTGATGGGTGTGAGCCAGGTTTGTATAATATTATTGATTCTGCTATTAGGATGGGAGTAATGTAAAACTTAAGAGCTCACACACCATCACCATCTGCAAACAGACCTGCACGTTAATGTCTCTATCGAGTCAACAGGAATGGGAAGGAGCTTCTTAAAAGTGTCTTGTGCAAAATACCTTTGTAGAAGAATTAAACTATTTTGGAATAGATTTTGTATAGTTGCTTGAGAGTTTTACCTTCTCCTGTTTTTACTTTTATGTATTTATAATTTCCTTTATGTGATCCCCATTTTAAACAGAGACTTTCCTATGATAGTTTGCTGGGTTTAATTCATAAAGAACGCTGAAGTCTTTTAAATGACATTACAAGCTGTAAAATTCATTTTCCTTTCATCATTTTCCCACTCACTGGGTCTTCATTTAATTAAAGATATTAAAACATACAGATTCTTTACTTGCAAGGAATTGGTTCAGGCAAATATTTAATGTCCAAACAGCCACCAGCCACTGGAATGCATACCATCTGTTTCCTTCCATCCCTGTGTTTGTATAACCAGCTATCCCGATGTTATTGACTTATTTGCTAGGAAAATAAACTGTGATAGCTATCTGCCAATTCTATTTGTCCATCTGTCTACCTGTCTGTCAGACTGTATCTTTAAAAAGGGCTTAAAAGAGTAAGATTTTCCTGAATAATTTTGAATTTACAGAAATGTTTTCATGATTAGAGTTTTTTTTTTACTTTCC
>NW_009918577.1:15059-38803 GCF_000696875.1 Nestor notabilis
GTCAATAATAAATCCTTGCAAGCATTTTATGAAATAGAAAAAGAAAATGTATGTCACTTTAAATAACTATATTAAGATTTAAAATAGTGAAGTCTTGAGCAAATAGTTATATAAGTTTTTATCAACACTTGTTGCCAGTTAACATGAATAGAGAAAGCTGGATTTGGTCTATTACATTCTAAAATTAATATGGCCAAATGAAGAATTAAATTAATTAAGAATTAAAGTCTGAACTACATGAGTAGTTCTTTTGATTTCTTTGGGATGCTTCTTGTGTAAAATGAGGCATTTGATTTATGGCAAAACCAAAAATCAAATACCTAGCTTTAAGTAAATTACTTTAATCCAGAATCTATTATGGACTTTCTTATCTCTTGTCAACAAATCTAATTGCAAAAGAATTTCAGCAAAATCTAAAACATGCATAGAATAATGCAAAGCACCAGACTGGATAATTCACATGTAACTACTTACTAGTGCTAACCACAAACATGCATGCATGCCTACTGTACAGTTTTCATTTTTCTATCATTCATGATATGGAAAGATTCACAATTTCATAACAAAAATCCTGTCATTTACTATGTAATGAATAAAAAAATAAAAAATAAAAAAAAATAACCCAAACCCAAACCCAATCAGTGGTTTAAAGGGGACTCAGAAATGCTTTGTTTCTTGTGATTTGGAAATATCAATGGCTCCTTTCTGAAAAATATTAAATCTTACAGCACAAGACCATAAGGATAAAGTTGTTTCAAAACTAAGTACTAGATTTTGAAACCTGTGGATCCATCCACATGCCATACTATTTCATGCTATAGTCAACTGGGGGCAGGCCCTAAGCCACAGTATCAGCTTTTGGCTTTCACTGAAATCAGCCTTGTACAACACTTTTGAATGTTGCTGCAAAAGTTCCCATGTGCGCAAAAATTTCTTGCAACTTATTTCAACAGTTTCCTAATTTTAATAAACTACAGCTCAGACCCTTTAGATTAAAATCTAAAGCAGAAATAAATTGTAAGTATAATTTTATTTAATTCTTATATGTTTATCTGTATTTAGTTATTGCCTAATAGTTAGACTTCAGTTCTTAGTTATATGTTCACATTAAGGGTGATTTGTATGTATCTAATGGGTACGAGGACATTCCATCTCTTGGGTTGTGACATTCCTCAAATCAGGATATTCTTGCCGAACCTAATGTATTATTGCAGTTATTATAGTCATGTGAGATACAGAGAACATATTTCCACTAGCACTGTAGTTTTG
The DNA here is from genome assembly GCF_000696875.1 of Nestor notabilis. Lineage (NCBI taxonomy): Eukaryota > Metazoa > Chordata > Aves > Psittaciformes > Psittacidae > Nestor > Nestor notabilis. Next base: position 16,329 of record NW_009918577.1, read on the forward strand.
TGGACCCACCTGGAAAATGATGAAATGTCTCCCAGTGACTGGCAGTATCCAGTGCCTTACTTCAGGAAGACAGTAAGGTCCGGAAGTCCTGAACCTCATGGGTCCTGAATGAGTTTGTAAAGCCTGGTTTTAAATCCATATATTTAAAATAATGCGAATTATTATTTTCCCTTGTATCTGATTTTCAGGTTTGCTAATCTCAGCGGTTCTGAAGGAGCTAAGGCTGGGTTAAAATAGCAATATCTTCTAAATGAAAATTATAAAGTACAGCCATGGGTTTGCTCTGCTAGGACCAGATACTTCATACGAATGTGTGTATATATCACTTGCCTTCAGGATCAGTCATTGTTTATCAACACTTCATAACTAAGGTGAGATTTCCTTAACCTTTCAGTTTTTTTGGTAATTGGGCCTTTCAAAAAGCTGCTCTCAAATACAATAATGTAAGCATGGAAATATTAACCTAGTAGCCTTTTAAAATAATCTCCTTTCTATAGAGCTAGTAAATTCACATTTGTAATACCAAATGTCATTTTCTATCTAAATATGTGAATGTATATGGTAAATTATATTCCTTGTTAATAATAGCTCCAAGGGAAGTCCCTTTCCTTATTAACGTATTTCTGTTTTTGGATGAGACCAAAAGGAACATGAACCTAACCCTTAAAAAAAACCCAAATGATTTCATGCCAGATTGTGTAACATACGGCATGATTACATGGCAGCCACTGTAGATAGCAATATAACCTCAGTAGCACAGATATCAGCATTGACTAAACATCTTAATATTTATTCATTTTCCTAGACAGATTTCACAGCCTGGTTGTGCTCTGTGCTGCCACAGCTACTATTCAACCTGCTAGTTCACATATGCCTGAAGTAGTGTTGGTGCTGTGGGAAAAATAACTGGCAAGGTATCCACAATATAAAACTAGTTTGTCACTTGGAGAAATATAGAGGTTTTTATAGATCCAATTGTCAGCATCTATGAAATCAGAACAGTCTCTGGCCTGTGCAGACAGTCAGGTTTTAAAGTGTTTGCTGTAAAGATAAAGAAAAGGGCAAAAAAAAAACAGTGAAGTGCTTCAGAAAGTTACATCATTCTTTATTTCATCTCTGACATTTATGACAATGAGAAGACTCAAGGATGTAATCATCTGTCTAGTGCTTACCATAAATTACAGAAAGTCAATGTCTGAAATGAATGCTGATTAAGCAAACGATCACTCAGATATTCAAAATTCCTTTAGGTAGGTCCCACGTATTTTTTGTTCTGATTTTAATGATAAAATAAACATCATAAAAAAATATATCAAATTACAAGATTAAAAATCCTTCTCAACGATCAAGACTCATATACTTAATGCAATGATAGTAATGAACTTACTGAGTAATCCTAAATAATAGATTGTTTCACTGACTACCAGATAACATCATAGGTTTTATGTCATAACAAATATTTGGGCAAAGCAACTGTTCGGAATACCTTGTGTCTGGCATCGGCCAAATCTAAAACTCTTCCCCCAGCAAAACTGACTAGTTCAAATGGGACTGCTGAATAATGAGACTCCACAAGGGGTTTACAAGTTAGCTCCTGTGATATGGAAAACAGTACTGAAAATAGAAACCTATACCCACCACTCTCAAATTAACTTGTAGGTCGTTTTAATTCAGTCTTAATTACTTTAATCCTGTGAGCCAGGGGGAAAAAAAAAAAAAAAAAAAAAAGAGAGGAAAAAAAAGAGGAAAGGAAAAAGGAAATGAAAAAGGCAATGGAGATAATGTACTATACAAATCCGCCCACCCCCCACCCCCTCCAGGGTCTGGAAGGAAAGGTGTTTTACTGTTTGCGTTCATCACATAAAGGCTCTTTATGTGGCTAGCTTCTCAGCAGCTATTTTAATTGAAGATTATTTAAAGGCAAGGTCTAATTAGTGATGCTGATAAAACAAGGTTGTGAAATTCAGAATTTATCCTTTCCTCTCCAAGAAAAATTAATTTCAATGATTTATTACATTTTGCACAAGTTCTTGGTTTATCACAATTATATGATTATCTAATTAAGTCATTCCGTATCAAGGAAGGTATCATGTCAGAATTACATCCTGGAAATGCATGCTGTCTAAAACTTTCCCCTACAAAGTCGCCTTTGTTGTGTGGCAGGGAAGAGGGAGGAGGTAAAAAAAAAAGAAAGAAAAAAAGTCTAAAAAGTTGCAACTGAGAAGACACAAGTTGAGTGATGTGGTTATAAACTCTCTGAATCAAATTCTAGAAAAGTTCACTAAACCTTCACAAAACTCCCCTTCACTGCAAAAACTTCAGGCACTGATGGCTATATATGTCTAAAACATATCCATCAGACAGAAAAGAGACCAGTTATGTTGAAGTCACAGCATTGCTACTTCTTAATATAATCTAATTCAAATATTTTTTTTTATTAATTGCCCCTTCTTAATTTGATTGTACTAATAGAAGATTAAATAGACAATAAAGTATCACAATTTGACATACAGGACTTCATAGAAAAGACTGCCTCCATTTTTATACAAGGGAAAGATGAGGAAATATTTTTAAAAATCAGAAATGCGCACTATTTTTTTTAAAAAATGAGCAACATTGGTTTTGTCCAAATTCAGATATGCTGTAAATATATGGGAATGTTAATCATACATAAGTCACTGTCTTAGTTGCAGATGGTTTTGTTTGAGCTCTCTCCACTGTATAGGAGCAGCACTAGACAGCTGACTAACATCTACAGACACTGGTATTCTGTCAGTTGAACAGACCTTCTGGGTCTACATTTCAGAAGCAGTGAGACTGTATAACTCTAGAGGAAGGTAATACAGGGCATGCCTTACTGGAAATAGTGCAAAAGGTGTGAAACTGAAGCTCTGTCCTCATGCACACGTATGTTCTCAAATATTTTTTATGTGATATCCCTAAGAACCATTGAAATAATTGGTATAAAATCCAAAAAAGGTATACCTGACCTGTGGTTTGCAATCAAAAATGCCTGAAAACAATAGAATCTATAGTGTGAGATAATGCAATTTGCATGATCAATAGTAGAAACCCACTCTAGGGAGTTTTATTACATTTATTTTCTTTGACAAAGGTTCAGTACTAAGATGAGCTGTGTTATAAATGCTTTTAATGGAAACTGACATTCATTTTTCAAAGCACTTTTGCAGCTCAGAAATAAAGAAAAAATAATTAATAGGATTGTGGTATTTTTAAGAAAAGAATGACAGCAGTATGAAGGTTGGCACTATAAGGACCTTTAGAAACTTGAGAGCTATAGTCTGCCCAAAAGTTCTGCCTAAATTTGCTTGGCAAAAAAAAGTACAAGATTAAAAGTGAGAAAACAAACTGAACTAAAGGATGAGAAAGCAAACTGCATTAAAGGATACGAATATTCTCCATTGAGAAAACAGTACAAATAACTTCCTAATGGCCTAAAAAAAGGACAAAAACTCCATAGCTTATGCAGTTTAGAACTGGACTGATAAAAGCATTAATCAACATACTGAGGGAAATAATTCTACACTAATTCCATAGATACAGTCTTCTGTTGTATAACCCAGGATAAATTTTCTCATTCTGGTTATCATTAGTCCTTGTTATTGAAGAAGAATCTTTTCAGCAAGAATCATTTTTCTCCGAAACATTGTATCTATTTATATATTGTCACTACAGCAATTTAACCCCAATTCTCTTGCACATTTTTTTGTGGTCACAGAAATCGATCAGATATTTTAATCCCATAGAGATATATTAAATAAATAGAAACCAAAACTAAACAAAAAGGCCTGTCAGAATCTTAAATAAACAACTGTTATACCCTGTGACTGTTGTTGACTGTGTGCCTCTTTTCTGGTCTAGAGTATGTGTCAAGGCCAGAAAAAGATGACAGACTGAGCTGGAAGGAAAGCTGATACTCATCTGAGACATTACATTCTCTCATGTGCACATATTCCATTGCTCTACTGCCCAATTCATGTGGTACAGTTTATCCTAATTTTTGTCCTGCTCTGTGCTTCTGCATAGAACTATTACAATGAATTATAAGTCAGTGTGCCCAAAATCTTATACAATAGCACAGGGGATGCCTTTGAATAATAATTACAGATTTATAAAATATTCCAGACTACGAAAAACAGATGAAATCACAGATCCTTTGCAGATAATCTGCTAGCATAAAAGCAATCCAATCAGTTGTTTCGGTTATACTTGCCCAGCTTCACAGAATTTATCTCATTCTTGAGTAGTACAAAAACTAGTTAACAAACCAAACAGAAACTCTATTCTTCACTTGTACTTAGGGAAGTGTTAGATGTGTTTCAAAGTGGAAAAAGAAAAGACACATGCAACTCTTTTCGTCAAGGTAAGTGCCATTCAGTAATCTAGTGTGTCAAACAAGGGTGTGTAGGGCCACGATCAACATGGTGCAGCTTTTATCACTAATACCCACCATATGCCTTCAAGGATGGAAAATGCAATGTGGGACAGATCACTGGAGATGAGCAGGGGAGGATAATGGGTGTTGGAAGGTGTTCTCCTGAGCTCCTTCCTGCTTTTCCTTACAGAACAGGAGTGTTGGGGAAGTGAGAGAAGTAGGGTGACATAAGTAGCTACTTTTATAGGCTGCATTTTTCTTACTGAGAATGTTGTATTTTCATTAATATTAACTGAACTATTTCTGATCTACATCAGAAAAAAAAATAGTGTTAGGACCAACATCCAACATTTCCCAAGTAAAATCTTTTAATTAAAATGAGAAAGAGAAACATTTAAAATAAACACTATTTAAGAAAAAAAGTCCTTTTTTTTAATCTTTCATTTAAAAAATCTGTTTCATAAAGAAAAAGTTTATTGCAGGGGGATGGGAGATATAGTACAAAAAAATGGATGTATGTGTACTAGTTCACATGCTTGCAGTTTCTAAAAATTTTATGTGAATATAGTGCTTCATGAAGACAATAGGATTCCTACACACAGACAGGCAGGTCTACAAAATTTTAGACAGGAAAAAAAAACAGGTCTTCCCTCCCTGACCATACCCAAAGCCATATATTTTGTAATTAGGATTTTAAATAAAAAAAAAAAAAATAGAAAAAAAACCCCACCCAACAACAAAAGAAAGAAACAAACAAACAAAAAAAAACCCAAAACCAAAAAAAACCAAACACAAACAGCAGCAGGTAACACTGTCAAAGTGCTGCTTTTAACAAAGGAAGTGATTCAAACCTGATTGCTTAAAAAATAAAGGCCATATCATCAGTAGCTCATTGAACTTTCTTTCAGTATTATATGGTTTTTAATTAGTAATGCAACATCCATAAGCATTTTTCACAAACCTATTAAAAATACCAATATGTAAAATAATAACAACAGTAGGGATAACCCACCTAGAGAGGAAAAAAAAAGAAAAAAAAAAAAAAATAAACCCCACACCAAACACCAAAACACTGTGAGGATATAATTTCCTAAGCAAAGACAAGGACAGTTACTTTCGTCATAGCTATTCTGTTCTTCTGAGTATTTATCTTCTTTTCCATATTCTTAAAGTAACCATCACTTGCCTCAATAGTGAAGAACAGAAATACTGCTAGGATCACTGTCTACAGTGGTGTCATCCCAATATGAAATCACAATATGTCCGGTAATGACACACTGCATCATCCAAAGGCTACACTTCCTGGAAGCTACTGGAAATCTTCCAGGAAAGTCTAATCTAGAAGCCTCAGGAGATCCAGGTATACATCAATCAGAGCCCAGCTGGAAAACTCAGTCAGGGGTGTGGGGAGATTGTTCTTCAGTCTTGATCCTTGTGAAATCATACCCATCTACACAAAGGGAAGAGATTTATGTATGTTGTGCTTGGACACGAATCCAGCATTCAGGTAAGTGCAACATCTTCGGAATTGTTTCAGGTTTGCTTGTCACTGACTGGTAACATGCCCACGTATGTTCTGCAAGATGCTCATCAGATGTTCCTTCCATGGGTACCTTGCATGAGAAGAGTACCAAAATGAGCTACTTTGCTGTCAGTCAGAAAAGTCATCATTACTCTTATTATTAATTGATATGGCTGAGAAAAACTAAAAGGTCCAATCATGGACAAAAATCTCAACTCTGTATTAGGTTGTACAGGTCATCCACAGAGCAGAAAGACAGGCTTTTCTCCAAAACTTAAAGCATTTATGTAAAGGAAAAAGAAAACATGAATTTCTCCTCCCCAAAAGCTCAGAGCATTTTAAAATGGATGCTCACACAAGAAAACTTCAACATATAGGCATCTATAAACAGAAATAAATAGAGAGGTTGTGTAGAGAACATTTCTTAATTTTGTATGTTGATGACCTTTCAAAATAGGAAGATGTCCTATTTCCCTAGTGATTAACCAGTATTAATACCCACTGTAATCTGCAGGCAAGGAGCTTGTGAGCATAAAAGATATCTTGGTTGCCTTTTGTAGCTGAATCACCAACACTGACTCAAGGACTCACTGTCATTCTTTTTCAGGAAAAAATTTTAGAACTTAAGACATCCCCCCATACCTGTTCCCATTCCAGAAGAAACCCTTTTAGAGTCATTCTGAGATGATTAAATAATATGTCAAATATATGGAGAATAGTACTTCCACTTATTTTCATCCTCTTTTCAAACCATGTAACAGGAAGATGAAACAGTGTATGCAAAACAATGCATGAACAGTTTTATGAGGCAAGACAGGTGCAGGGCCATATATAAAGAAAGGTTAAGAGCAGAAGAGATTAAGTCCAGTTTAAGTTACTGAAAGCTCTCTTTTGCTTTAACATTATTATACATTCATACTACCAGGACTTATAAAGAACATAAGAAAAGCCCTCATTAGCATTTCCATTATGTATATTGCCATACCACCCACAGTATGGAACAGAGTCCCAGGTAAACATACGTTTCCAGTAGTCACAAAACCAGTCACAATCTAACGACAGTAAATTGCATGAGATTTTTCTAATCAGCATTTCATCCCTGGAAATGTTCAAGGACAGGCTGGATGGGGCTTTGAGCAATGTGGTCTCATGGAAGGTGTCCCTGCCCATGGCAGGGAGGTTGGAACTAGATGATCTTTAAGGTCCCTCTTCCAACCCAAACCATTCTGTGATTTTATGATTACAGATGTTTATGCCTTCACTCTTCCTCCAACCTCATAAAACATCTTATGAAGGAAGGTTTAACTGTTCCTTCTGAACACAGTCAAGGGCCTCTGACTGAGTTTCAATCATTGAGTTTTCTCAGTGTAGGGACTTTATTGAATATTTAGAAAGATCCCAAAACATTAAGGCAACTGCTAAAAAAATTGCAGCAATAACAACAATAGGCTTCTATTAAGAACTATTACTTAAACTATGAAATTTTTTGTTTTCCTGTGTCTGTCAGAGTGCGCTTTCACACAGAGAACAACTGATCTGTATCTTACCAATCTCACATTAAAAGTCTGAGGAATTACTTGCACTTGCCTCAAATGGAGTTATGGTAATCTGCACTAATCCCATAAAATCAGCACCCATGAACTTTAATAGACAGATGTCTCAAAGGGCAAAATACTACTCTTCTGAGAAAGTGATGAATGTCAGAAGCTAAAAGAACATTCCTTGCTGTTTTTTTTCAATGACAATCTTATTGCTAGACATCAGTTTCTAAAGCAGCAGCTCCCTCTTTGCATGAAGGACCAGATCAATCTTATGTTCCTTCTGAAATAATTTCTCTGTGATGAGTGAAAATGAATACCATGACATCTGCTCTGTATTGCAGGGGGCCGAGGAAGTGATAGCAACAGACTATAAATTCAGAAAATAAATAAATATATAAGTAAATAAAATATAGACATCGAGATTTGTAGAATAAGACTTCCAGTCTCCTAGTTTAGTATCTCCTTGTTTTCTTGAGCTTATTTTATTGTTTGCTTTTTAGATTTAATCGTATACCCAAATCTCCCTTCCAGCATATCAAAGGCAGAACTCACAAAAGAGAAATGATCTTTTATATCACATCTGAAGAGTACATTTTCTTTGGATTCAAGTGCTCCTTTGGCTCTAGGGAGTAAATTTTAACACATGGAGAACAGTTATACTTTGAGCAGCCCTGGAAACCCACAAATATTTCTACACATAACTCTGCCTTCAGCCATATTCATACAGCAGTAAACCTAGAGTTATTCCAGATTCACAGGGATATAAGGAAAAATAGAGTTTGCCCTTTTTTTTCTCTCATTACAGATTCTGTTATTTTGTCACTAGAATGGGCCAGAGTGTGCTAACAAATCCACAGATGAAGCAAAGAAAAAGTTCACTCTTTTCATACATATTGAGTAGAAACTATCATTCAGTAGTCACATTTGCAGGGGAAAAGAGAACAGATGTAGAAGAGACATTTTATATCTTTGTTGCTCTGAAAGCTACAGTGGTAACAGTGTGACTTATACATATATTTATCCCCAATGCTTATAACTGTGATTCACGTTAACTTTCCAACTGTTCAAGCATGTGGGTATTTGTTACACTAATGCAAACCCATTGCCACTCAGATTTAAACCACACATTTCTTTTTTATTTCTTTTCTGACTAACAGTCCAAATCCACACAGCAGGTGCAGTCTTAGGAATGTCACCATCTAATAAAAGTACCATAACGTAACACAGACGCAATAAAAATTTCTGTGCATAGACTGTTTCTCCTGACAGACTAGATTCTTAATAAGACAATGTCTACAATCTCTAAGGAAGATGAAAATATGAGCTTTATCGTTAAGTGGATATTTTTTTCCCCTTATTTAGGCAATGAACTCAGACACCAGGTGACAGAAGCTATGCAAGATTTGTACAAACCTTTCTCTGTCAGCAAAACAACCAGGGAGATGAGAAGCCCTGGTATTGCATCTTTTTTTCATTATTTCTTGGCCAGAACTATTATTCCATTCAATGCTGGATGAAGGATTTAATCAAAGGAAATATAATTAAACAAGAGTAAAAGATTTAAAGATTCATTTTATCCATAAGGTCTGCATGGATATAAGTCAAATAACTTATATTTCTAAAGATTCTGCTTTCATTTATCTACTTTGTAACACAGAGCACTTCCAGGCAGATCTAATCTGAGATACGATTTAAACACCCAGTACTTCATAAATCCCACATACACAAAAATAATTAGAAGTTCAAGCAAAGGAAATATTTCAGCTTTCAGCAATATTTTAGAGACCCTGACACTGGAAGAAAGTCATTAGACAGCACACTGAAATACTGAAGTGCAGACACAACAGTATTTTCAAGCTGGATGCACAGACAGTGGCATTACATGTCTAATCACTGTTTACTTCAGCTGTAGCTTCTATTCTAATTGACTTTTTTTTTCTCCCCAAAGACAGACATTCAAAACAAGGTTCAGAGGTGGAATATGTTTAAGAATTTGTGTACAACAGAATAAGATGCATAAAACATAAATACATCTGTTTCTTCTCCTTTTAAAGCTATCTGTCTTGCTCAGAAAGTCTTTCAACACTCAATCTGTTCTGGCTGTGCAAGATACCTAAAAATGCCACAAGCTAAAAAAAATGTTAACTTTTGGTGCACAGAGGTAGATACTTTGCTAATCACTTAACATAAAGTATAGTTTCCAGTGTATTAGGTCATGTTCAAGTACATGGTGTTAAATTTTGAAATTTTACAACAGAATGTGTCTCTGCCCAATGCAATGTAAATGCTTATGTAAATCAGAAAATTCATTTTTGCAACATGAACATAGACTCGTCAGATTCTTTTCTTTGAAAAATTATAATTTGGCTTTTGAATTGTACATTAAAATTGTATTTGCAAATTTGCCCCAAGACGTGAAAACACCTTAGAAACAGTAATTATATTTCAGGATGTTTTGATGGAATAAAAATAATCATAACCACGATAAAGGTGGAAATGCTATAAGAGTTATTTGCTATAGGAAAGTACCCTTGTTTAAGACAGCAATCAAAACGTGAACATGTAACTCCCAGAAATCAACATAGGTTAAGCACAAGTTAAACACTAAAAACACAGTTAAAATTTTCCCTGAATCAGGGCCAAAACAATTAAGCCATTTCCCCATATTTCCACAGTGACCCAAACATCCTAACAGTAGCCTTTTTTTCTAATGGTTGGGTGGTACTGCCTCTTATAACAACGAACTGGTGATCTTGCATACACCAGCTCTGCAGGGGAAGAAAAATAATTGTTGCAAGGCAAGATAGCACAAACTGGTGGTCTTAAGTTAAAATATTATCTGTCTTTGAAAGTTATTATTTACCTGCCAAAGCCTAAGTACTAATCTTAAATATGTCAGAAAATATTACATCGAAGATCACATCAAATATAAAGCTGCATCAGCACTTAACGGATTTTGTTTTTAGTAGGAAATGAAAAGCTGTTATTTTTAGTCCACAATTACTGATCAATTCAGCTTTTCTTTGAAGTGTGTGTTTTCACTGGCATATAGCTCTGAAATTTACAGTATACTCTTGACACACAGGATGCTTGATGGGGCACCCTTTATTCATTTCGTTTGTTCTTGGCAGAAGTGAGAAGTATAAAAAAGAAATATCAGTAAGTTTCCAAAGAAGAAGTGGAAATTGCTAAGACACTTCCATTTTTCCATCTCTTTCTCACTCACTTTTTTTCCCCATCACTACTTAGACAGCACAGAGCTTGTTCTGTGCTACCTTTAAGTAATTGGAACAGTTAAATCAGAGCAAAAATACCTGAAGGGAATGGTTTACTTTCTAGTGAGGACTTTGCATTGCATAGCTGACAAAAGAGTGTTTTCCAGTGGTACCAACAAATGAAATAAGCTTGATTCTAGAATCTATCTGACGAAAAGTTTTCTGTATATGTGAAAACCAGAATCAATTGTTGTCCTAGCTCTACATATAGGCTAAATTTCTATTATTGTAATGTAATTCATAGTATGATGGTGTCTAGAGACTTAAATAAGATATTAGGATCTCATTGTGTTAGTTCTGTATATTCATATAATGAAATCTAGTTATGGTAATTAAATTTAAAAAAATACAGTTTTCAAATAATTGTTAGAAAGAAGTAGACACAGAATCAGATTAACAATCACAGTAATCTCCCCTACATAACAGAGCTTCCTGATACATAACATAATCTCCATCCATTATAACAAAATGCATTGTACAAAGTTGGGCTTGTATAGTCTTGCAGATAAGTAAGTCCACTTTACTAGTTTAATTCTGTCCTGTGTGTTTACGATTAGACTGACTTCAGCTCCAAAAGCATGTGAACTTGTCAAATGAAGCAAATGTCAAATGTTCTTTACTTTGTAGATATGTATAAGTTAAAGTTGAATGTAACTCTTCTAGTCAAATATTAATGCACAAATATATTTGTATGCTACTGAATATGAAACCATCCGAGCACTTGATATTGCACACTGTGTAGTTGTATCTCTCCTGTGAGACAGAATTGTCATTTACCATTTTCACAAATAAAATTAAAAGAAGCTGGGCAATCACTGACTGAATTAAATTCCCACAGGACTGAACCGTCTTTCCCATCTACAGTTGTCATACACTTAGAGACATAGACAGAATTAATCAGCTATTATTCTTATGAGCTTTACCTAATGAAGTTTTTGTTATTGATAAATGGACAAGTATAGCTTTTTGAGAGTTTTAATTTTCATTTTATAAGCAAATGGGAGTGGAAAAGTATCTGGAATTAATAGAAAGAAGTCAAATTAGAAGAAATGCAGATTATTGGTAAGAATACATACATGGTTATGTTTGGTTTGTGTGGCAAAGTTTTAGAAGCAGTTATCCACTTGCAGTCCAAGAAGAAACCCATTCTGAAGCACACAGGTTGCCAAAGGAAGCTGTGACCCTGTGGGAAGCCCACACTGGAGCAGGCTTGCTGGCAGAACTTATGACCCCATGAAAAACACACATTTGAGCAGCCTCAGATGTAGGAGATATGTAGCAGAAGGATTAATGAGGTGTGGTGCAATGCCTGTGATAGGGGTGATGGGCTGCTGATGGGGATGTTCAAGGTATCAGGTGGAGACCAGAGGCCAGATGCCCCTTAAAGTTTCTACCCCTTAGTCAGGTGGAAGGGGAGTGATGGGAACTTTTGCATTGGTCTGTTCTGCCCTTGTGGAAGACCCACAGCATTTGAGCAGCCTGATCAAAGGTAATCAAAACTCTCATTTTCCCTCATTTGCCTATAAAAAATGCACCAAAGTGAAAGAGTGGCTGCCCCTAACACCATCTGTCACAGCAGTGGCAGGTAATGTGACTACGCTTTCATCTCTACCTCTCTCAAAAGTGGAATTTTGGCATTTGAACTCCTTCATGGCAAAGGATAAGAACAGTACCCTGCTTTGCAGACAAGCTCGCTCCTTTCTCCTCTGCAGAGCAGGGATGCTTCTTTGGTAAGTTTTGTGCCTCCAAATATGTCAGATGGTACCCCGGTGGAACTAAGCTTAATGAAATACCAGCTGGTTCTTTTTTTCCGTATGAGCTCAGTTAATCATTGGTTAGCTTTGGACTTTGGTGCTAATGCAGTAAATGAATTTATCAATGGCAATTCTGAATCTGTATTTCTGTTGCTTCCATATGCCTTGCTACTGTGAATCTGTAATTGTGAAAGTTCTTACTGAACATGACTGGTTGTAATGTGTCAAACTGGTTATAATCAATAGTTAAGCCCAGCTGCACCTGGCCCTGCTGATCGCTGAGGAGTGGCAGAAACATGTGATGAACTGACAGCAGTACCCATTCCATGTCACCTTGGGCTGCTGTGGGGGAGGAGGTAGAGAAATTGGGAGTAAAGTTAAGCCCAGAAAGAAGGGAGAGGTGGGGGGAAAGTTTTTTTAATGTTTGGTGTTATTTCTTATTTTCCTACTCTGATTTGATTAGTAATAAATTAAAATAATTTCTCCAAGTTAAGTCTGTTTTTCCCGTGATGGTAATGGGTCCTTATCTCAACCCACTTCTATTATACTTTCTCTCCTCTATCCAGCTGCTTTAGTGGGCACTTGGCATCCATTCAGGGTCAACCCATTACAGAGGTTGTACCATACTTACGAAAGAAGTCACTTCTCTGTTTATCACCCACAGAAAAGGCAGATATTCAATGGAAATTCAGTAACTTGTTTGCCAGGAATGTTATTTGTTTTAAATAAACCACTGTTTTGATATGCAAAAGAAGAATAATTGTTTTTAAAATCTGAACTATCAGCATCAAGAACGTTTGTTCTAAAGTAGTTAGTTTGCTTAGATTTATTTCCTCTTAAATGAATTTTTGTTGCTGATTTTTAATATGTATTTAAGTATTATATTTGTAATACATCCATAATTCTTAGCATCTTTTAAAATACAAAAAGCTCCTTAAAACCTTGGATGAGGAAGATTTTTGCTAAAGTTTACCAATCTGCTCATTAAGAAAGAAAAGCTATTTTAGGCAAGAACCTGAGCAACGTTTGGTTTCGGTAAACAGTTTTCTTACAAAAGCATTAAGGGTGTCAAATTTTAAGGAGACGAGATAAGAGGAGAAAAGGAAAAAGAATGGGAGAAAAGAAAAAGATAAACAAGGGAAAGGAAGGAAATGTATTTTGAATTAGCAGAGGAGATTAGGGAGTAATTTCTAATTTCACAATATTTTCCCACAGAAATCTGGAATGTAATTGCAAAATATATATACAGAACAGCTGTGATAATTTTGGGTTTTTTTTAGTTCTGTTCTCTTTTCCTAATTCCCAGGTTTAGATTTGTGTATAAACAAAGTGAATATCCTCCAGCAGTTCAGAAACATACTAATCTAACTTTTTTTCTCTCTCTATTTGGGGAGTCGGGTGTGTTTGTGGAATTTTACAAGCTGCTACTGAGAGGTGGGATGGTGGTGGTATATGAGTACTTTTCCATCTGTTCCATTGTGATTTACCCAAATTCCATGTAGATAAAGAAGAGCTGTTACATCTGACAGACCTCCCTAGGCTACACTATAAACAGCAGGGAAGACCACCTGCTACACAGAAACTTATGTTACATCAAAGCAGCAAGGACAGCCCAATCCCAGTCAGATGGCAGCAGAACTCCTAAATGCAGCATTTGCCTAGTGACTTAGAAAAATTAAAAAATAGACCTGCAGACTAGACATAAAAAAAAAACACATTTAAGGATTATCCAGAGAGGTGTAAATATTTTTCATAAAATAAAATGAGTTTAGAATTGGTCTCACCTGCTGCTAATAATTTGTTTATGTATGCATTGTCCCCAGATTTTTCAGTTATGTACCATCGTTTCATCAACCTCCATTTAGATAAACTAAAAACCAGACCCTCTCAGACCATGAGAACATGAGGCAATTCACTACCATGACTTACCATACTCCTTTCAATAAAAAAAAATAATCCTTACCAAGAAAAAGAAAATGTAAAAGTATTGATGACAATGAGAAACTGGGCCTTTCTTTGTATAAGGTCTTGTGTCTTGAAATATTTTTTTCTGCCTTCAGGCAGAGAGCTAGCTATAATAGTGAGGTGTAATATGATTTATTATTGAAACTAGTGCTATCTGAAGATGGTATGGTAACAGCATTAGAAAATAATTCCTTTCATATTCTGCTATTGAAAGAATAAGTTTAGAACATCATCTCTACCAGTTTCCCAATGACCCAAAACACAACCACTGAAAAGATATCTGTCTATATTTTTGTTGTTACTGTTCATCCCATTAACTGAAAATGTCAAGGTAATGTTCAGAAATTTTGTGAGTTAGATATGTGGGAATGACACTGCAGCTACCTAGGCATATCGTCCGAGCCACAGAAGAGTCATTAGAGAGTAACAACTCAGGAGCTGCTGACTATTGGCCTAGGCTGGATTCACATCAACAGCTTAGAGGTGAAAAATTCCATATGTTCTTACCAATCTTATGAGCAATCAAATCCCTCACATTTTACACCTGGACTGTTTAATGAATTGTTGCAATAACAGCAGGTCTGGGGGAATTGTGTTCTAATTAATATAATGTTGCATGATTTCAACCAGCTGTGTTTAAAATGAACAAACCCAAAATTGTACTTGAATTTCTTCTAACAAAGGAATCAAATTAATAAGTGGGGTTTGTTTGTTTTTTTGGTTTTTTTTTTTTTGCTTCCCCCCTCCCTGCCCCAAAGTGAATGTCTAATACCTGAAGCGTGGACACAGTGAGATTGACTTTTCTTGAAACAGAGTCTTTTAAAGGAAGACAAAGTAAAACTAAAAAGAGCTAAATAGAATGAGAATGCACATTCAAATACCATGTTCAAGGTTGGGCACCACATTCAAATAAGCTTAAGTAAAAAGAGCAATAATAAAATTGTCATTGCTGTAACAGTGCATAGGTTAGTCTACCCTATTGTACAAGCTAGAAGTGTTGCATAAAATAATTTATATGACAATCCTTAAAAAAGTTTTTTGGTGTCACTCAACTGGAGTGGCTGAAATACTACTGTTAAATGTGAGGAATGCAGGAAGAGGATTGAGGGAGACCCTTGAATGGTCTTTAAGAGTTCTCTTGATTTTGTCATTCACTTTGTCACATTCATTTACTTCTATGCAGGGCATACAGAAATGAGTAAACCCAATGCACTCATGTAGAGAGCCATTCTTCTCAAATTGTGTTATTCCAGAACCTGAGATCAAGTTCTCATTCAAATAAAAGGTAATTTCATCTCCTAAAATCTGTATGAAATGTATATATTTAATATGCTTTCCAGCTAATCATACTGAACCACTTGAGAAGTGGGAATAAATGAAGCAAAGACGACTGTTACGCTCTTATTTGAATCATTATAATCTTGTTTCTTTGATGAGGTTAGTCTAAAATTTTAGCTAGTCAAGACCAAAAAAAAGATCCATGTCCTGATTGGACAAGCACAATCTAAACAGATGTTCCTTTTTCTTAAATATTTAACTTTAATTTTAAAATCAGATACCAATAATAACAAAACCCCAAATATAGTAATTATAACTGGTATTCAATATTGGACCTTATTTTTGGTTTAGGGAAACCAAAGGTTTAGTGAAATAGAGAGTACATCAAGCAAACAAACACAGAAATGAACCTTTGCTCATGAGAAATTGGCTGCTGCTGCTGTGACTTCTGCTTTCTTACACTAGTGATGTACAGACAGATTGTTGGAATGGAAAGAACTTACAACAATTATGAGTATTTGCATTTGGAAAAATTAATAGCTTAAAGCAATTGGAAAAGGGAAGCAAAGGAGGAGCTACAGGGTCTACAAAGTTACAAAACAAAAACTGTTGGCTGCTGGGCAATTTTTTTATTTTTTTTTTCTTTTTCCTCTGAGACAGGACTCAAGGAATCAAGGAATAAAGTAATTCAAAATTAACACTGAACAGAGATTTGGGAGGGTAGATTCAGTACACTGAAAGGAGAGAAGGAGCAAGTGAGAAGAATAAGTGGATGCACAGTTTTACTTATGGAAAATTCATGATTCAGATCAGTCATGATTTCAGAAGAAAGACTATGAGCTACTACTAATGTGAATCAAATTATGTCCTGGAATCTGTCATACACATATCTCCCAAATCTTATCAGAACGTGCTAATTAGCCTTTAAAAAATAAAAAAATAAAGGAACCTGCCAATCACTCTTTATGTTTCCTAAATGCTGAAGCATTCCCTGGTACAAGATTGGAAACATCAGTGTCCCACATACTTGCCTTAATTGTCAGACTATCCCATTTTATGTTTCTAATAAGAATAGTAAAGCTTCAAAAGAAAAGAGTGAGAATTATTTCACCCTGAAGAGCACATAGCAAGAGGATTAGTAAACCTTTCTGAAAAGGTGAGGAATATATCTTTTGAGACCTCAGAGCTAGATGAGGGCACCAAAGAACTCCCTTGCACTGTGTGACTGTTCTGCTTCTCATGCCCCCTCTTTTTACTGGTGGATGTATGTGTGGCCACTACAGATGTCCATTTTTGTTGCTGCTTCTGTGTGTTGTTCACCAGGGCAGGAAAAACAGTTTTTAAACACCTAGAATTTATATTAGGAAATGTTCCAGCCACCTGATACAAAATATTAACCAGCTGTATTGCTCTCTGTTGATTTAAATATGATCCAAAATTTTGATTCATTAATTTTGAATAAGCAAACTTTAAGCCAAGTTATATATCATTTGTCCTCCTACAGCTGGCATAATGCCAGCATTACAACTTCATAACATGGATTCTGGTTAATTTGACAGGAATGTAATCGTTTGATCTGGATCAAATATGCATTGTTGGATTATTCAATGGATTTACAGATCATGAAACCACAGTCTAAGTTCAGGATATTGTTCCTTTTGCTCTGATTTGTTTAAAATGCTCTAAGATTTTTAATTTTATAAGAATGTGGAAAAAACACATATTTTTTACATCACTCAATATAAATAAAAAATACCCCAAACCTTAATCAGCTTTTCAGCCTAAATCACCAACTAAAAAATGTACATGGACTGTTGTTTGCTGAGATGTCAAAATGGTCTTTAGAGATTGAAATATCCTGCTAACACCAGCTTTCATGAGGGTTCATTCCCTCAGTTCTTTAGAAGACAAAGACCTTAAAACTTTGAAAAAAATCCCTGTCTGAAACAACAAAAATTACTCAGATTAAGTCTTCTCTTACATTTAATCTGTAAAGGCAAACTGGCTATTTTATTCAGAATATTATCAGAAGGTATTTATGTATTTCTGGGTTTGTAGTGCACTGTAACTTTCAGGCTAATTTTAGTTACTATAAAGCAAACTAGACAGTCTTTTCAAACATCTCCAAAAGCAATGTGTAATGTTATGTTTGCATTGGCATTGTAGTTCCAATTAAACATGATAAAATCCATGTCACACAGCATGGCTGGAAAAAATGCAACCAGACAGTATTTAAGGCAGAATCAAGGAGGTTCAGAATATGGGGAATAGAGAATCAGGTTTTCCCCTGCATGATCATGGTTCAAGTTACAGTAGACTTTATATCCTTGTAAATAAAATAGTCTTGGGGTCTTGGAGCTCAGACCACATGTGAATTGCAACATTTGGCACAACTTTTAAATCTCCTCTGGAAATGCCTAGCAAATGAGCTAGGATTTAATGAGGCTGTTGTCTCTCACAAGGAGGAAAGCAAGGAAATCCAAGACCTAATTTTCTTCTCTTTCACACATATACAAACTGGGAGTAACTTTATTTAAGTCATGTTACTACTAGGTACCTCTGGTATCTTGTAAGATAGCCTGTATTCTTCCATTATGTTTTCAGGGAATGCTAGAGTAAGAAGAACACTGTTTTTGGATGAGATACGAAACATATCCCAACTGCTTGCATTTTTTCAATGTCACAAAGTGCTTTTCAGAAGAGCTGAATGTGTTAATTTCAGTGTCCTGGCCAAATTCCACTGCATATAGTTATAATCTCTCAATTTGATGTTTACTGTGAAACTTCAGGTAGCCTTCAGGTAGCTCTGGTTGGCTGTGCACTTCCTGCCCCATGCATTTGGACAGCACTTCTGTAACAGCTGTGAGCAGAACAGAGTGCTTGTGATAGATTCAACAACATTGTTGTGTGTGTACTTTGGAAAGCACCTTGTGATGCCTCATAAATATCTGGTTAATGTACACAGAGATTTGCACTACTCTCTACAAAGCCAGTGGTCAAGACAGATATGCCTTCATTGTTGGCTTTGTTGTACAAAGACAGCCCAGATGGCCTGTTTGTGAAGGTTGTCATGCCATGAGGCAGAATGGTTCCTGAATCTATATTAAGCTCTTCTACCCAAAGGCTATTGGCAAAAAAATTAACTTTAAGGTTCTCTTTTACGCATCCAAAGACTGCCTACATTCTCTCATGCAGATCCTATCCCATTACACAAAATTGCTCACACTGATCTAATGTTTGAGAAAACAACCAACCTATAAAATCTTCAAATATGCATAACAAGTAGTATCATCTACAATTTAGTATTAATTACTGATGCAAAATCTGTAGCCAAGAGTATATTCATGGCAGATAACCAGGCACATTTGCAAATCCCCGAGACATATAGCTTAAGAGACACTGATATGTAACACAATCCTTTTGACTCTTGAATAATATGATTTGGTATCTGTATCTTCAGTATTTCTCAACAGTTAAATATTACTATTTTCTGTGTGATCTTCACACTAGTCGTATATATATTTTAGATTTATATATTAATTAGATAAAAAATAAACAATGTTATGTGTGTTACTTGGTCTTTTTTATTATTATTAATTTTCTTATTAGAAAAAATGACAAGAGCTACTCTGTTCTGAAGGATTTACAATTTTTCATGAGCCATTCAAATGCTCAAAATTACAGCAATTGATGTTAACAGATGCTATTCCATATGATTGCCAATATTACCTGATAATTAGCTTCTAAACAATGCAACAGTATGTTACTTGAAATATTTATTTGCAGATGCTACAGAAGGCCATTGAAGATCCTGACTGTTCAAAGGACTGTATGAGTACTGATACTAAATAGTTCTCAAAACTTGAGCATTTACATTTAATCTTAAACTGAAGCTGATGACTGAATTGCTTTTACAGAGACCATATTGACACAAATTTACCTATAAACAGAACAATGCATACAATACATTCAAGTTTACTAAGCAACAGATTCTATTTGGGAAATATTATTTTACTGAAAAAATAATAAATAAGCATGTTTTGAATGTGATTGTTTTTTAATAAAATAAAAATTGTGGTACTTAAAAAGTTTGTCTTAATACTATTCTTTTTCTTGTGTGTAGGTGTGCTCAAAAATTTTCCATGCTCAATAATTTCAAAATCAGTTATCACTAAAACAAATAGATCAAAATGGTCTTACCATTAGGTTTTTTTAAGTATTGAAGGAACAATAGCATAAATAGTTTGTATAGTTTAGGAATTACCCCAAACCTTAATCTTGGTATTTACACTCTGAAGCAAAATGCAGAGTTGATTGAAAACAAATCATGATCAAAATATTGGGATCCAGATTACTTGAATGTTGCCAAAGCTCAGACATAAACATACATTTTCTTTTTTCCTGTTTCACTAACTCTTTTTCTTATAAAGAATGTAAAAACTGTTCTGAATTACTTTCTTAATGTCATTTCCATTGAGTTACAGAAGTAAACCTGACATAGTACCACCATAGGTTGTGCTCTCTTCTTTGGACACACCATAGTCTATTTCACTTTTTCTCATTTACATAATACCTTGAGGCTCATATCAGATCCAGTGTAAGTTAGTATTCATTTAGGTTTTATTTTTAAAGCAATACTCTTCCAATGATATATATATACACACAAATATATATATTTAATAACAACTATGGTAACAGATTGTTTATTACTGAATGTTTCACAAAATCAATTTCAAGATGGTTAGCCTTCATAGAAAAGACAGAATATCAAATAAGAGTTTTGAAGTTGTAAAATTTTAAAAATATTAGGATTGACACTCCAGTGCTAAACAAAATAAACATATCAGTAATTTTATATATTTGAGCAATTTGTATTCAAGCAGTCAGGCATTTAAAGTAAATAAGTTGGAAATTTTCAGAAATTTGTCATTATATAAGAATGTTCAGAAATTTTACTTTTCTAGAATTTGGTTTTCATTGGAATTAATATGTTCCCTAAGATTTGTGTATAGCACAACACCAAAGGACCATTTCACTGAAGCACACAGCTCTCACAGACACAAATACATATTTGGCTATTTCAGATTTTGGTTACTATATTTTATCCTAAATAAAAAAAAAAAAAAAAAGGTGAAATTGAACACTTTAACATTTGGCAAAGTATTATTCAAAACAGCTTCCTTAACATTATTCTGCTTGCCTTGCTATTAAGTACAATATGTTCCTATGTGTTTTATAACATCGAAATACACCATGTGCATAAACATTTCAGTGAATTATGTTATCAAAACTCTAAATGCATCAATACATCAAATTGTACATTGGCTAAATAAACTATATGAGCGGGGCTAAGCAATAAGGCAAAAACACAGCACTGCACCAGCTACTAAGGAGAAAAATGACTACTACAGCTGAACCCAAGACAGACTGACAGGTCCAGGAATGGAACACAGCATAAAATGTTGGGTTGTCTAGTAGTATTATTCTGTTGATTTCTTTTGGAAAAAAAATAAAATTAAGTGTATTTGTTGTATAATTAGTAGAAGACAGTATGGTTAAGTGTCAATGAACAAGAGCTTTTCTATTCAGTTACATTTGCCACATCAGAAAGAAAAAATGTATTTCTTCGCATCAGTGAACTGTTCAGTACTGTTAAAAACATCAGTGACCCATTTCCTCCAAACCCTGGGAACTGTTATAAAGAAAGATTGTTAAGAATATAGTATTCCTTTGCTTTACATTTGAAAAGAAAAATGCAAATACAAAAAGGAATTTGACAACCAAACAATGAATGTATCTGAGTATATGTGCAAAATAATTTGTTATGAGAATAACCTAATAAGTTATTTACCCATTAAAATAACTAAGTTCACGGCTAACTGAGATATAGTCTAGTCTGTGGAACTACACAGCTTTGAAAATCAACCCCTAAATTCTAATAATGAATCAGTTTTGGAAGTATATACTGAAGATATTCTCAAATAACCAAAAACTTTTCATAACACAGCTTCATTCTGAATTAATTTAGGTAACATCTTTCAAATCAACAGGTTCCTCATTTTGCTTTAATTTATATTTATATTACAGAATGCTTCTGTGTATGACAAATAAAGGAAATCAGTTCTATGGGCCGATGTCTGTAAAGGGTGCATTTTATACACTTTTTATACACTATTTTTCTCTTTCTTTCTTCAAAAAGGTTAGTTTAGGTTTAGAAACATACACTAAGCCTATGCAAAATTTGGTATTAGAATCCACATTTCCTGACAGGAGCACTCAGACTGGATAATATGGTGTTAGAAGGTCAATAGAAAGTAAAAAAAGCAGAAATACACAGATCTGAAAAGAGACCTTTTCAGATGATTTTTAACTTAATGACGCAAAGAATTACAGGAATGTTGTTCCAAATGTCAAGAATAATAGAGTATGAAGATTTTGCCCTAAGTGTAGCAGCATCATTTGGAGAGACAAGGGAGCTAGGTGTGAGTGAAAAGATCGGGGAGATGGGAGGAGAGAAATAAGGTCATACTCTTCTTAGCCATTAATAATTTATTAAAACATGCTAAACATGTTGTAAAGTTTCCTAGCTGATTAGGTTCTCTTACAGAACATATTGTAGATTTCAATATCTTTAGACAGCAAGATATTTTTAGTAATTTTAACAGAAACATTTTTAATTAATATACTAATATTATTATAAGATACATATTAAATTACATAATACATTATATGATAATCATACTT
>NW_009918578.1:0-4292 GCF_000696875.1 Nestor notabilis
TCAGAACTAGATCATATACATGTGACCACTCTGTAATTTTATTGTTGGAGCTAGGCTTTTACTGGCTGTTGGTAATTGGTAACACTAAAAGCACAGGGCTATATAATACACATAAGGAGAAGAAAAAGTCAAAGATTATCTCTAGAGGGTATGAGTGATGATGACACCTATGGTGGTGCAGTCAGTTGGAATAAATGACGCAGGAGATTTGGAGCAAATACACGATTTTGATTGAAGTTGATGCTGACATCCTTTGTGGAATATATTGGTTGGAAAAACTGCTGAACTTGATTTAATAGAGCAAAGCAAAACAAAAGTGCAGTAATCGGTTTGTGACTGACTGGAGCAGCAGTAGTAGTTAAACCATAGGCTTGCCTAGTGATGGAGAGCCTAGGAATAGTACTGGGAGGAGAAGGAGCAAGGGCTGTGCCAGAGCCTGGAGATATTTTGTCCTCTTAGACAGCAAGTAAGAAAGGGTATAGGCAAGAGCAGATGCATAGGAAGATAACCTTGTGGAAATCTAAGCACTCAGCATACTGAAACCAGGTTGTAGCTGAAAGTGAAGGGAGCCTGGAGAGAATACAAGCTTGGAAACATGGTCAGGGAAGTGAGAGAGACTCTATTAAAAGCATTTTTACTGGAGCAATAGACTGGAGAGTTTAATGTACTAAACACTTGAGCAATTGGGAAGGAAGAATTTAAGGATGAATTAAGGTGTTTGGTGGTGAAAGGAAAAAACCCAATACTTTCACAGATGGGTAAGCTGGTTATGAAAGTGATGGTCTATCCTTTTTCTTCTAAGGAGAAGGAGCTGGAGAAGGGATGGGTTGAAGACAGGAGGAGAGACAAGGTGAGGAAGATCTGGAGGCAGGAACAAACTTACTTGGTAGAAAGTGGGTGAGGGAGGAAAACAGCAAAGAAGCTTGATGTCAGAGGAAGGTGAGAAAAGAAGGGCTATTGTCAGTAGAGAGAAGACAAAGAGAAATAAAAAAGACAGAACTTCTTTTCTTTTGTGACCCTGTCCAGGATAGGTTGTGTTTCTTTTAAATCCATGTTTACCTTTTTCAGTTGTATTGGTTGCTGTGATCAGTCACTGTTCTCCTCTTTCATAGTCCCCTAGTTGGTGAGCAACATCTGCTGATTTTGTGATGCCCTTTTTCTAGCCCAGGGACCAGATGAGAAAGTCTCAACTTTTCCCAGCTTGTCTATTTCCGTGTCAGTCAGGTTAGTAGTGACAAAAATAAGTGCCTGAAGACCCTTTGTGCCAACCACTGTTAACTGGCATTCATCCTTGGCATTCCTCAAGGTTCACAGGAATCATAGAATCACAGAATGGCTTGGGTTGGAAGGGACCTTAAGATCATCTAGTTCCAACCCTCTTGCCATGGGCAGGGACACCTCGCACTAAACCGTGTCGCCCAAGGCTCTGTCCAACCTGGCCTTGAACACTGCCAGGGATGGAGCATTCACAACTTCCTTGGGCAACCCATTCCAGTGCCTCACCACCCTCACTGTGAAGAACTTCTTCCTTATATCTAACCTGAACTTCCCCTGTTTAAGTTTGAAACCATTACCCCCTGTCCTATAGCTACAGTCCCTAATGAATAGTCCCTCCCCATCTAAACAAAGTTAACTTCTTTTTTTTATTATTACAGAAAAAGAAAACAAAGGACTTAAATAAAAAGGGCATTGCAGCTTAAATTTGCCCTGTAATTGCCTAGATGCATCAGAGGAAGCTGGAGAATGAAAAGATGATTTGGTCTGATATTTAGAATAGATGGTGTGACTTGCCATCCACAGTTTCTATTCCTTTTTCTGCCAGAACCTGGACAAATAATTCCTTTCTATATTTCAATTTCCTGAACTGTAAATCTGAAATCTCCCATGTAGCAGGAACATAGAGAAATCAGCTAGGACTTAGGGTGCCACTGCACTGACATGAAATTGGATTCCCCAGGAATCCTCACAATGGATACAAGGCACACCAGTCCATCCACCCCAAATTAACATGCTGTTGGTTTATCTTTATTAGTAGACTTTACTAACAGAAAGAAAATGCTCCCTAAGGAATAAAATAGCACGTATTCTCTTGAAGAGAAGTTAGTCATCTTTCACTTTTTTATTGTAGAAACTGTGGTATTTAGCTGAGTGTGATCACAGTCTAGACTAGATTTTCCAGCTTATATTAACAGTAATAATAATAACATATTATACAGAACATACAGGTTTATGTCCAGAGTGCCTTCAGGTTATCATTTGTTTCCTTATCCCATCCTTATACCTTGGCACACCACCAGATTCAGAATCAGCACTTCTAGAAAGCAACTAGGATTAAATGCTAAATTATTTCGCAGACAGGTGAAATGGAGCCAACCTCTTCAGCTTCAAACACAATAAGGAGTCAACACTAGCAGGGCTGGAGAGCTCCACTCATGCAATTCTTTATGGCCCTAGATAAATCCTCTAGGTTCTTTGGTGGGAGGGGTGTAGGGTGTGGGGGGTGTGGAATTAAATGAAAATTTTTGCATTCCTACAGTCTTTTCCTGTATACCTTTTGGGAGTTGAAAGAACTGCTCAGTATTTGAGAAGACTTGATTCCATGTAACTAATGGGTAAATTAAGCCCTTTATCTTAGCAGTAGGGCCCTCAAGTTGGGATGGAGGTCTGCTGATGAAGGTATGTGGGAGAGGTGGAAAACCATTACCCTCTTCAGCAGGTAAATGTAGGGTTTCCTATTTACGGGCTGTGAAGACAGAACCTTTCATTAATCTAAAAAATCTGGGTTTTGTTCATTTTGTTTTAAATTGTAGGCCTAATCTACCCTGCTATTGTGTTTAGGGTGATTTTTGATGCATTTCTGAAATACTTTTTAATAAATAAAGCTTTTTGTGCTCCTGTTTGCTCTCTTCTTAGGTATTTAATATCATTTATTGCAAAAATCCTGCAAGAGCATCTCCCTGCTCACCATATGCCTCTGTAACTGTGACCAGGGAGATCACTGATGCTAGATACCATTGAGTTTTAAAGGAAATGGCTGGAGGCAGGACACTATCCATAAAGTTCTGGAAACAGCCTCCTTTCTTTACAGCCCAGATTTACCAAGTACCAGACTCATTTGTTCAGGCAGGCTTTTGTGGCGGATAAAGGCAGTGATGGATAGTGAGGCCTAAGGAAAAGCTTTGTTTGTTATGAGGCTGTGGTCAGCAACGATTTGTAGATTGCAGGTCAAGATCCTTTCTTATTAATGGGATTGTAAAATGTAACTGGGAATTTCATTCTAGGGAAGCAAACTCACTAAGGTGTGGGAGGAAGGGATAGAGGGAAACTTTTCCTGGGTTATATGTTTTGCATAAATTTTGTTTGAGTGCTTGGGGGGATAAAGAAAGACTTTTTTTTCAGTTTTGATGTTTTTGCAAGTATAAATAAATCATTGAAGTGCAGATTCCAAACACTTTTGCACTAACTAATTTTCCCAGAGATGCCTCTTTTATGTGTTCCACCGGGAATAAAGCAGGTTGATGATCTCCATGACTACATTGTTGTCTGTACATCACAGCTGGTGGCTCAGTATCACATCACAGCACACAAGCACACAAGTCTTTATTGTTGAATGTGTAGAGCCACTGGAGTGGTGCATTCATCCTATTGAACTGATTTTAGCATCTTACTGACTAAACAGTAAGCCATTAATGTGCATTAATATGCTAACTAGGCTTTTTGGCAGGGGAAAATTAAGATAAATGTTGTAGTCTTCCTTAGATATTGAAATGCATCAGGTTTTCTGTTGTAGTTAGTACATTTGTATCTGAAGGTGGATAAAAAGCTACACCAGTGTTTCAACCAGTAAGCAGGATGAAAAGGCTTCTATTTTGGTAGCTTTGAAAGAGAACAGATGTTGGGCTCTTCCCCTGCCCCAGTTCAGTCTTCCTTGATGTGTAATACCTTAACATAATGCATACAAAGCTTGCATATGGAGTGCTAAGGAGGGAATGGAATCACATAGTTTTAGTGTGCTTGGTCTCTGTGTGACTAGTAGTCGTTTGACTGCTACTTGATGCTTTTTATATTAATTATCTTTTGTGTTCCATGGCAGTGTAATTTAGTGCTAATGTTGTAAACTGTTTATAAAAGCAGCTTATCAGCTGTGTGTCCACAGTGTAGAGCAATAGAGTTTTGACACTCGATTAAGGTCTTTAGGTGCCAATGTAATATAATAATGTGACAGTAGCAGTAATAATCACCTTATTTCCTTCACATTCTATATAGCTTTTCTAGAGAGCTGGATGGGAAAG
>NW_009918578.1:4323-31263 GCF_000696875.1 Nestor notabilis
TGTTTTCCAGTGAGGGTTTAAAAACTGTTCACAATGTCTTTGCAAATCAGTCTGAGAAAAAATATTATCAGGTTTATTCAAATGAAACAGTTCACAGGTAATCTGATCAGTTGTGGTGTCTTGTTTGTGGTATTTCTTTTATTTGGTTGTTTTTTTGTAACAATTGGAAAAGTGAGATTTTGAAATAAAGGGAGTTATAAATAAAACATTTTGCAAAATCTCAATATGTGGTATGTTGGCAAAATGAAAGCTTTTATTTTGAACACTTCTAAATTAGGAGGTTTGAATAAAAGTGGCTCTGGCTTCAAGTGTTTCACTGCAAAATGAAAACCATTAGCATTTTGGGTCTCCTGTGGCTATTTACATGCCAAAGCAATCATTAAGATAGTTTTCAGAAACTTCTATTTAATGCTTTTGAGGCTTTGGATCTTTAAGTAGAATTTTCTGAGAGTGCCAAAGCTGGCTCCTAGGCTGTCTATTGACATCAAGAACGTAAGGTCTCTAATTTACTGGAAAACTGATGTTGTTACATAAATACAAATCAACACCATTAATTTAATATGGAGTTGTGAACTAGAATTATGAAAGACACAAGTTGTATTGTCTGTGCTAGTAGCTGAGGCATATGTTGTAACTGCTGGCTGGTTTTGTGAACTCTGCATTTATGTTTCTACAGAACATCTGTGCGTCAGGAGATCTGTGCCATTTTCCACTCTCTGTGCAAAACCAGCTGCCTCTGTAGGAGTCTTGTGATAGCTTCACTTGTTTTTTTTTTCTTTTGTAGATGACTCTCACAAAATGTATTTGAGCCATAGTATGCTTATTGTCCTCACTGTAAATAGACATTTGTTGGAGTAGGTATGTTTTAAAATTAACTTTTCCAAACCAATACCCTACTAAAGCTACGATTCTTCCGTGCTTGCAGAGCATATAGGGAAAAGAAGGGAAGAAAACCAGCTGAAATATATTGGCTGTGAAACTCAAAGGAACTGAATTTGTCTAAAGTGGGCTAGACTTATCACCCTGAGCATTCACTCAGTGTGTGGAGACCTTCATGGGTCATAGCCAAGTGCCCCCAACTTCAGCAAAATCCAGCAGAACAGTTGCACTGGGCAGAGAAACTGGGGAAAGTAGAAGTTTTTTCAAAATGGAATGAAATTAGGAAATTTCTGTGGAATTGCTAATATTCAGAGCGTCTCATTGTTTTGTACTGGAAGGCAAATTTTCTTCAGGAAATATAAAGGCAAGCCTAAAAACTGGCAGTGAGTACAGTTGTCAAGTAGCTATTGATTTAAACACATTGGAAAGAGAGGAAGAAATGAGAGATAAGTATGCGACCTAAGCAGGAGTAAACTACAGTAGTTAACACTGCTGGCATTTAGCATCACAGCATTACGAAGTCAACCCTAGTTTGAGTTTATATATCCAGTCTGTTGTTTTGAACAGTCATGAGACTCTGGAACAGTTTTCCATCCAGAGATTTTATTTTCAACTCTGGAAGCTGTAAACATCACTGAAAACAGGGAGGAAATCAAAACTGATGAGCAGGAAAAAAATCCCGAACAAATAAAAAAGCCAGCAATACACCTTTTTTACTTTTTTGTATCAAGGTTCAGTGGCATTGCATGACAATATAACTAGATATACAGAGCACCTCAGAAATGCTGTCTTTATCATCAGTATTACAGGAAGAGCATGCTACTAAGCACTACCA
The DNA here is from genome assembly GCF_000696875.1 of Nestor notabilis. Taxonomy (NCBI): domain Eukaryota; kingdom Metazoa; phylum Chordata; class Aves; order Psittaciformes; family Psittacidae; genus Nestor; species Nestor notabilis. The sequence goes on from NW_009918578.1 coordinate 6,038, forward strand.
AATTAACATAGCTTTTCTTCTTTGCAGCATAATAATCATATGCAGAGGGTATTTTGTGATTTTTGGTGCTTTCTCTGTCTTATCATTGATTTATAACCTGCTACAAGAAATACCTCTAATTTTGCAGCCCAAGGGAGTAACAAAACCAAACAGGTTTTGAATTCCATACCTACAGTGATTTATGCCTGGAGTTTGCTCTGTGACTTTATACTGCAGCAGGTATTCCACCCCAACGAGTATTTTATCAAGTTGCAATTTTTTCTGTCAGAGCAGTTCTTTATATAAATTAGATTCTTTCAGGTTCCTTTTAGATATGCCTGTATGTGTATGTATATACGTATGTATGTTGATACATACAGACATAGATTTATGCGTTTATATATAGTAAATCTGCTACTTTAGAGTTCTAAGAGAAACTTACTATATGTTCTGGTGTCTTTTCAAATTTTAATATGTCCCTACAGTTTCTTCCCAGATGATACCTGTTAGATCAAAGGCATATGCTATGCATATAATAGTGTGTTTGTATACTGATGACTGCAGTGACTATACAGGTACAGTGATGGATGACATTGCAGTGCTGAGGCAGTTGGTCTGCTGTTCAGGACTCCAGCTGTTTTGTTTTTTTTTTTTCTTATTTAAATCATAGGAATAACATCATAGGCACTTCAAAAGGAAAGATGTAAGCCAATGTAACTCCACTCACAGCTGTCCACAGAAAGCTCATGCTAATTCTGTTGTTTAAACACTTCAAGCAGGTTTTTTAAAGGAGAAAACAAAGAGACTTGCCAAAGTGCATTGCTGTTTAAGTAACTTTTTTAATCTAACCCACTACTGGCAGAAGCGAATAGCAGTGTATTGAGATTGTGAAGAATGCTGCTGAATTTGACTCGTGTTTCTCTTTGTGTTATTGACAGATATTGATGAGTGTGCTGAAGGACGGCATTACTGTCGCGAGAATACCATGTGTGTAAATACTCCAGGATCCTTCATGTGCATCTGCAAAACTGGATATATACGCATTGATGATTATTCATGTACAGGTAAGAGCTGTGTATTTGTGAAAGGAATTAACAAGATAATAGTATTTACAAGCACTGATAGGATTCTTCTTAAGTTAATCTTTGTTAGCATCACAGAATGTCTACATGAAATGTTAAACAGTATAAACACCAAAATAATTACAAGGATACAGTGCACTGTAACATACTAATATGTTGTATTGTTTGCCTGAAATTGTAAGGCAGTCTGGATGGTCTCATACATCTCTGTGGTTTTGGCTTCTGATTGAAAAGGTGAAGGGAGAAGGCTGAAGGGGAAAATAAGAAAGGAAAAATAGTGCTATGGGTTATTCAGTTTCCATGTGGCGTACCAGTACAACTTCACTTGGAATATGATGGCTCTTCTGCGAACTTCTGATGGAGTTCAATTTGATGTATATTAGAAGTGGCCGTTTCCTCATTTTGAATTCTCCCTCACTGGGGAGGCTCCCCAGCTGAATCCCGAGTTCAGAGAGCAGGAACTCTGCCTGCCTTAATCCTCTGGACAACATGGTCAGTCTTATCTCTGTATCTTCCCTTTTTGCTCTGCTGCCAGTGGATCATCTAGAGGAGGTGTTGGGTTCATACTGATTTTCTGTCTTCTAGTCTTCTTTTACTGCAAGATATTGTAGGGTTATGGAATGAACACTGAACATTTAAAACAGCCTTCCATATCAGAGCCAGGCTGACTGTAAGTGTTCCTAGGAGGAATGTGTTTGTTTCCTAGTAGACAGATAAAGCAAATATGATTCAAAGATATGGTACATTCTCTCAGTGAAGAAAAATGTGTGTGAACAAAATAATACCACTAATTTTTGTACACAGGGGAATGCATTAGCTCTTTCTATAAGAGGATACATTTATTCAGCAAAACTTCCTTGGAGTCCATGTTATCTAACACTGAAACTGGTTATAAACCGATGAGAGTATTCAGAATGTGGAGACAGCACTGTGAAGTTAATTTCTAAATTTATTTAATTCTGTCCATTATATCTTGGCATTTTTGAGCATCAATGGTATGTCTTGGTACAGAAACAGCTTCTTCATAAGCTGGCATAATTTGCTTGCCCAAACATGCACAGCACTTGGAGAGATGGATTTGAAACCACATATGTGTGATTTTTGTGCCTACTGTGTTACCTGTACTTGACATTCATCTCACATATGCTGGCAAGTACTATTTTACTGCAGTAAGCCCAGTTCTTGAAGGACCAAGTTATAGGCTTCTTGCAGCATGTCCTTTCTGAAGCAACCAGTATCTTTCTGGTCGCTTTTTCATGTTCACTTTCAGCTGAGTAAAGCAATTGTTTCACTGCCTACCAAGTGCAAATGTTCGGGTTATTTTAGGACTGACTTTATCTAAATCACTGTGATACTTTTTCTGCTTTGCTTCCCTTAACTTGCTGTTCTCACTGAACTCTGGAAATGATAAACCATTGCAAGCAACTTCACAGGGGCATTCGGTGCCTATAAATAAAAGTATTTCTTCGTATTCTGCACATTGCGTTCCTCATATTTGGTGGAAGGTACTGTTATGAAATTCAGTGTAGTTCAAGAGATCTGGACAGTCAAACTGGTGTAAAACTTGCTGGAAATCCATTACAGATCTCACATTGCAAACTGAGTTTGGCTTCCCATTTGTAAAAAATAGTTTCCTGTGAAATCAGCCTGATGGGTGACAGAACAAATTATTTCTTTCCCAGCTTTCTCTTCATCAAGCTGGGAAAAGTTAATGCAAAAGGAGGCAAAATAGATGAAATATTTTCATAAGATTTCAATCTTAAGACTCACTAGGCCAGATGAGATGTTTATCATGCAATGACTTCCTGTATGTCTGAGCAATACCACTCGCTTTCATGTGGAACATGGAGCTTTTCTGGAGTTAAATTACAGTGAATTTTGGATACTGAGAGGCATGGAGTGCCTGTTGGTTGGTAGAATTTCCATGAATGGCAGCCACATATCAGTGTATATGTCACAAAATAGCTGCTTTTTTTTTTTTTCTGGTTCCATGACTAGTTTGAGCACCTCTGGTGGTCACTTATGAGTGGTGGAGGCTTATGAGATTCTAGCATGACATTTCCGCTGAACAACTAGTGAGTGAAAGGTTAATTATGTTTTAAAAATTGAAGGAAACACAGGATACATTTAAAGTCATGTGCTTTGATCAGTAAATGGCATTTTGTGCTTGTTTTAATCTGTCTGAGTGACATTGACAGCATTTACCTTATAGTACTTGTATTAAAGCAGGTAGCAAGCGTATATATTTGTACGGAAGACTGCTATAGGTTTTTCACCCCTCAGCATATTCTTTGGTCTTTGCTGGTTTTGCCATCTATTAAGGCTCTTGGTTTTGGTCTTTGCTGGTTTTGCCATCTGTTAAGGCTCTTGGTTTTGGAGACCATCATGTGCACCCATTAGCCCAGATATAAATCAAGGAGGTAAAGTGAACACCAGTAGGGAGGGTATGTTGCTGTGGCTCTAACATGAAGTGTACGGAAGTTTTGAACTACCCGATTGCTTAGTATTGTCCCTGTTGAAGAAACTTGCTCTGTTCTGGGAACCAGCAAAAGCTCTGTGTAGCAGAAACACTGACCGTGTTTACAGGACATTGCTGAAAACCGTGTATTTTAATAAATCAGTGCAAAATAAGAATGGAACTGTTGGAGCAAGTCCAGAGGAGGGCCATGAGGATGATAAAGGTGCTGAAGCACCTCCCATACGAAACAGACTAAGCAAATAGGGGCTGTTCAGCCTGGAGAAGTCTGCGTGGAGACCTCCAATATCTGAAGGGGGCCTACAAGGATGCCACAGAGTGATTCTTCATCGGGGACTGTAGCGATATGACAAGGGGTATTGGGTTCAAACTTAAACAGGGAAAGTTCAGATTAAATATAAGGAAGAAGTTCTTTACTGTGAGGGTGGTGAGGCACTGGAATGGGCTGCCCAAGGAAGTTGTGAATGCTCCATCCCTGGCAGTGTTCAAGGCCAGGTTGGACAGAGGCTTGGGTGACATGGTCTAGGGTGAAGCATTCCCTGCCCATGGCAGGGGGATTGGTACTAGATGATTTTAAGGTCCTTTCCAACCCTAACTGTTCTATGATTCTATGAAAATAACAGTGGGAGGGAGTTTATGTCGCTAATGACAGTACTTTGCTGTCCTGCAGACAGACCAAGAGGTTTAATCTAGGCCGTTAGGCTTGGGTATAGCTGACTTCTTATACACATAATATTTATCTTACAGCATACTGTGGTATTTTAAAGCAAGTAGTTTACAAGAAAAACCCATTATACTTCCCTTTATTGTCTTTTTTTTTTTTTTTGGTTTGTTTCTTTCTAATTTAAGTGGAGCCTTAATGACTTTCAGCTAAACAAATGACTTGAGAAAGAAAAATATTTTCAAAATGCAGAATCAAGGCAGTGAAATGTGTTAGGGATCTCAACCTGTCTCAGGCAACCTTGCATTTGCTCTATTTAAATCCATCACTTTAGTCTGCCTTTTATGATTTTAGAAAACAGCACGTAGAAATCATTGCACTTTGTGAATCAAGATACCAACTTGTCCATGCCTCACCATTCATCGTGAGCTCACAGCCTGTTCACTACAGCTGGGAATTATGTTGCTTAAGCTCAATTTTCTTGCTATGACTGTGCTAGTTCTTGAAGTTAAGGGCATAATCCAAGCCTCTTTATCTAGCAGAAGAGCAAGACAGTAAGGAGAAAAGCAATCATGATAGACCAAAGCGTCAGAGCTCTGCAAATTAAGGAGATATTTTTGAAAGGGTTTGTGAAGAGTGCCCTGTTTAACTTGGCATATCTGTGAAAGTAAGGCTGTGCACTGTCTGTAGCAGAATTTTCTGGGTTTTCCATATTTTTTTTTTTTTGTTCTAATGATTAGATTTATTATAGAAGCTGCACAGAGCAGTTGATGTGTTCCATAGTCCATAGAAAAACCTGGTGTTTATGTCTGGCAAAAATGAAAAGTGGGAAGGATGTCTGCAGGAGAAATGGTATTTTCAAACCAATTCAAACGCTGATATGCAAAATATATTTACATTCATACCATTGTATAGATTCTGTTTTATGTAATTTGTGCAGAAAGTGGGTATTGTAGGACATAACTGTTGCACTGTTCTTTCCTATTTTCCTCAAGATAGCTGGAACCATCGGCTTTGATAGCTGGAACCATCGGCTTTGATAGCATCAGTTTCAGCTTCTGCAGAAGGGTTGTATAAAGATGCCTCCGGCCAACTACATGTGAGAACCATGCTGTAGATGCCTCACAGGGAAATCTCTTGTGTGCAAAGGCAATCCTGAGTATTTTAGGGGCACATTGGCACTGCAAGCCTGCCACAAAAACTACCGAAGGCTTCTTGATTTCCATTGGTGTGGTTGTATAGTATGCTATTCTTTTCAAGTCTCTCAGTATTCACGTACAGGTGGTCAAATGCACTTTGGTTTTTGCCAGTGTTTGCAACTAAATTTAGCCATTTTTTTTACCCTCTTTTGCCTTCTGCAGAATTTAAAGTTCTTGGCAAGTCTGTATTTGCCTCATTGACCATTCTGGGTTTAACTTGCTGGCTGAAATATCAATGAATCTGAAGAAGAAGAAGATTTTTAATCCAGTTCGGGAGTAACAAGAATAAGGCAAACAAGCAACTGACCCTGTGTGTTACTAAATGTTAAATTTTTAAAATATATTTCAGGTCACACTGTTCCTTGTTATGTTGTGTAATCAAGTCTGGTTATGAAACCATAGCTGTGCATAAAATAGCTTACTGTAAGGTAGACCAGAAGCTCTGGAAGCACATCCTTGGGAATGTTAGTAAGCAGCAAAAAAATGTTCTGTGGCTTGGCATTAATATGTCATTGTTTGCACAGAATAGCTGAAGCACAGGAAGGAGATGTTGAAAAATCATACCTGAACTTTGATTAAGCAGGTTATGATGTGAGTGATATCCACAGAGTTTGCGGGCAGACTAACGTAAAATGTCTTATTGTTCCATTCTATGCACACATATATAATTTAGCAGTCATTGATCAAAATAGAAAAGAGACATAAAATCAGTGGCATTGAAGAGTTTTTCTCCTGTATGAGACATTTCAAAAGAAATCTGTGCTATGTATCTGTGTCAGAGTCCTGGGCACAAAAGACTGAGTTAGACAGCCTATAGTTGCTTCCAAAGCAGCTCAAGTCTGTTTCTTCTTGGCATGTTTATTGCAAGTTTTACAATAGATCTGAATTACATTTTTATTTTCAAAACAAAGGATGTAATGAAGACATCAATTTCAGATTTTGTTATTTGTATTCATCTTGGAAGCAAGATTTGCAGGGTTAGATTGAGTTAGTCACTACCATATTTACACAGAATTCTGTTGTTCGTGACTGATTTTTATGTTCAGAAATCAATCGCAGCTATGAGAAGGGGAGATGAGTCCTAAGCTGCACCCATATGCCAAATGGGGTGCACAAACTGCAAATTAAAGGCATAAAAAAATGCCCTGGGCTACCATGCTTTCCCTGCATTGGTATCGTCTCATTCCCCTTCCACTTTGCTTCACAGAAACTGAAATGTAATGGTGTTGAGGTGAGGAAAGGGAGGCAGAAAAAGGAAAGGAATGAGTCTCTGCTGGGGTAGTTTTCTATGTGTAGCAGTTAGCTGCACCATCACTGTTAGATATGATTAAATCGGAATGCCTTAATATTTTTCTGGTATATTAACACTTACATGCTTCCTCTGCCTGAGGTTACAAAAATGCATGGGCTGTTTTCTGGCTGGAAAAAAAGAAGCTTTCCTTCTAGATTCAAGGATGCAGCCAGTGTCACCTTCAGTCTTTCAGGCTGCTGTGTAATCCACAGCTGGTAGCAGAGCTCTGAACAGAACAATACATACCCTTTCCTGCATCATTTTGTTATTAGTATTTTTTAATGGAAAAGGGAGAAGTTAGAAAATGAGAGCTGAGAACTGTCTCACACTTGGCTCTAGCAGTGAGGAGTTCTGACTAGCACAGTGGATGGTTAATCATGCTTAGTCTCATTAGATGTCTTAAGTTTCCTGCCTTGGGACCACTCACCTATCTAAGTAACCCACCAGAAATGGAAGAGAAGAAAGATCCTGTGAGATTTAGTGTATCCTCCCTAGATCATATTAAGATGCGTGCAGTGGGCTGGAGAAGCCATGGATTTTCTGAGCCCCAGATGATTTTTGAGGCTGTTTCTGTGCAAGCTCAAGGGACACCTTCTCTTATTTTTTTTTTGTTTTGTTTTGGCTTTCCAGTCAGCATAAAAGTGATGGAAGTGCTAGTGATGTGCTCAGCCTCTCCTGTGGGTGGGAGTCCCAAGGTGATGTGGGGAAGGTAACACAGCTCATGTTAACCACCCAGAGAATTCATCCCCGGGAGCTCTTTAATGTTTCATACTTAGTGGAACTGGAGAGGGAAGTGTTGGGCTCTCTGTAAGTATCCTAGGATGGTCTCTTCAGTTGACTCTGCCTGTATGTGTGGTCTGAGTAGGATGATAAATGACTGAATGTAAAATGGACATATAAAGTATGGACTGTGCTGGTGTATAAGCCAGACGCTTTGAATTAATGGTTGTACATGCTGTCATCTATGAGGTTTAGTAAATTATCTATTACATATTTCTTTTTAAAAATTTCTTTCTTTTATCTTTTTTCTCTTTTCGAGAGAGAAGTGAGTGATCTACAACTGCGTACCCTGACAGCACTGAGGTTTTACAATTGTGCTGTACTTTGGCAGGAAATACATGTGAATTCTTAACTGATTAATTATTAAAAGCATATCAGGCATGTTGCAAATCGTGGCCTACTTCTTCCAAGTATGGTCTAGCCACGTGAGCAGCCATGTCCATCCCCATGGCAGTGCTGAGCTGTGTGAGACTCCTTCCATGTGTGGAGCTAGGTGCTCATGTACATATTTTAATTACATGCAGACTTTGTAACTTTTTTTCATAACTGTTTTGCTAAATCTATTCCAGACAGTTTGTCTTTCTTTTTCACTTTCACTTAAGCCAAGTCATACTGATTTTTTACTATTGCTTGCTTTTAAAAAGAAATGGCTTAGAAGCCAAAGGAAATAGCAAAATAGGTGGAGAATCTAAGTCTGTGAGGTCATTATTGTGTGTTACAGCCTGGTACTGTGATGTTTGTGCTCCTGGGTTTGTTTTCTGACTTCTAAAGAAAATTGAGAAGAATTTTTCTATAGTATATACTATGACCGTGGTGGAAATATTTGCAGGGTTTGCTCTTCAGAGTCTAAATAGGTGGAAAGGATGAACTACTTCTTTAGAGATAAAAGGACTGAGTGGAATAGATGAACGGATTTGGTCTCTGGGTTTTTGACCCGGCCATGTGGAAGGCCTGCTCAAAGCAACGAAAGATGTGTTGAACTCACTGGGCTTTAACTAGGTGTTTCTAGCTGGACCTTGCTATGCCTCCCTCTTCCTCTGTCCCAGCCCATCTAACTTTTTATGAGTACAAGAGATTTTTTCAAACATTTGTCTGAAAGTGGTGTCAATGCATTCAGCAGCATTTAATTTCTTCTCTTTTTTGGCAGTAGCCTCTCAGTGAAGTCTGCAGTCTCACAGTAAACTGAAGTCTAATAATTGCTTCCATATAAATTACCAGGAAACATGGTGGTAGCACGTTGAGTGACACCTGAAATGTTAATTCTTCGGAATACTGGCAGCTCTGAATATTTTTCAAATCAAATTAAATCACAAATCTGTTGCAAGTTGGAAGGAATTCCAAGATCAACATTAAAATAATAAAGAGTCTGGGGAGATTGACTTGACATATGGGAAAGGTTTAAGAAGAAAACTACACACTAGCTGCATAATGATGATGAATGTGCAAAAAGCAGGAATTATGATTACAATAATACTAATTAATAATGACTTGGCAGTTTCAATAGTAAAGGGGAAAACTCAGGGAAAAGGCCTGCACCACTGCAGATCAGTGGCCAGTAGTTTTTGACATTGGCTTTTCACATCTGACCTATATTTTTTGCTCTTCGATGACACTATGGGATGACTGAAACAAATTAATCTCAACATAATGCATAGAAAATAGTCACATTTATTCCATTCAGCACTCATATATCAGATACTCTCTCACCTATCCCAGTTGGTTTTCTTCCTATGCAGCCTTTAATGGTTTTTCACTTTGGTTTTCCAACAGGCCACATCACTGTGATTTACTTTACATTTACTTTGCCCAAAGCAATCAAACTTGTGTCCTCTTCTGTCTGGTTTCATCACTGTAGATAGTTGCAGCTTATAAATAACCTACGCATCTCCTTGGATTTTAGCTAATGCCACTGCAATGTCCCCACTTAAAGAAAACACCTGTTGGTTTGGTGTTTTGCTAAGTATTGATACATGGTAGGATTTTTGAGTGTGTGTTTGTGAATGAAGAAGGATTTTAAAGAAACATCTCTGAAACACTTCTATCTCCATGCTGGCATTGGGTCAGGAGATGATGGGCTAATGATGTTCTCCAGAGAATGGGAGACTTTTATTTTAGAACTTTCTCCACTCTTTTTGAAGTATTAAAAGTATAATTATACCCCTCAGTAGAAATTGAGGTTATCTTTAGAGGCTTCTTTCTCTCCTCTCCCCATCTTTGGAAGTCTCAGTATTAACTGTGTACTTCTGATAAAAAGATCTGCTTTATATGTGCCAGTGCTCAGTTTTCACTATCTTATCACCCAGGAAATAAACTCCTATCTGGGGTTTTTTTGTTTGTTTGGGGCTTTTTTATATAGTGATAGCCAAATGTGGGGTCTTGCCTCCTTTTCCTTCATTAATGCTTTGTTTACAATGTAAGTCTTCTGAGGATGCTTTTGAGGAAACAGAGGCAGTGTGTGCTTTTGAGGAAACAGAGGCAGTGTCTTTGCAATGCTAATGTAGCTCATCTTTATCCCCAGAACACAGATGCCCCCACTATGGGAACCACCAGTCTGGTATCTGGATGGACTTAAAATGCCAGTAATAGGGACCTGTGATTTTGTTGAAATAACACAGCTTATATGCTCTTTATAATTCATATCCCCAGCTTATCAGGGGGGTTTCTGGCTGCCCAGTTGTTACTCTCTACTTCTGCAAGATACAGCTATTTTTAAGGGGAGCAATATGCTCCCTGTCACATGTGGTTTTTTTTATTAGCATAGTACTCTGACACACTTTGGATGAATGATTCCTCTTGGCGTCTAGAAATTCTGGTCCTTAAAAGTTCATCTGCCTGTGGGCTTCTGTGCAGATTTTACTGGTTTATTTTTGACTTCTAAATCTGTCAGTTGTTTGGGACATCAACAGTCTGAGAAATCTCTTTATCCTGTACTGTGTGGCAGAACTGCTGTTTAATGGCAGGGATACTTGAGAAAAAGTTTTACTGAATTGCTTGTGAGGATGCTGAAGGCAGAATCCATCTTTAATCCCTAGGGTACAGGCCAGGTAAAATTCCAGATTTGCAATACATTCCTTTCATATATTCAGGAAAAGTTAATTGATGCGTTCTGATGTGGGGGAGGAAATGGCTTTGCATCACTGTACATTGGTAGGATTCCAGCTAGCTTTGAAGTGTGGATATTTTAGAAATATATTACTAGTTATTTTTAATCCAACTGTACATTTCAGTTCCCACAAATGCATTCTGAGAACTGAAAGGGAATGGCTTTCCTTATTTAAAATGAAGAATAAAATCTAGCTTACATGCGAGGAATGTGGTCTATGTTGTAGCACCTGCACCAGTCTCTTCTAAGAGTGGTGTAGTTGCCTCGGTTTCCATGGAGGAAAGCTACTGTAAGAGTGATGTAATTCAGAGTTAAATGAAGTCATCCAGCTTCTGTGTTTAAAGCTGCACATTTGTCCTCAGTTAATTAACAGTATAAAATTGGCCTGCTTTTTCAGACGCACAAGAGCATCCACAAGTCATCCTGAAGGTAATAAGAGCTGATAGTGCTCATTTACATTGGTAAATGAGGCCACTTTAATAAGGGACTAAATATGGCCACAAGGTGCAACTTTATTCAGCACTGCTGTATACCTTTTTCCCTTCACTACTGCAAAGAAGTTAAAAAGAAAGTCTTTAACCTCAGATTAGCCATATGCTTATAGTATTCTAGCTTTGTTACTTGAAAATACAGCAGTGGGAGACATGACAATAAAAAAAGCTAATTTCTTCCTCTGTATTTCCCTTGACTTATTTTGATGAATTCAGCAACATTTCAAGTTTTCCTCAAATTCTTCAGCTTTTACAACAGCCGAGTTCATTGACTGTGCTTAAATAAAGCCAGAGTAATTGTACAGTATGGTGCAAGGGACAGAGCTATAAACAAGAGTACTGTCAGGGGTTTGTTTTAACATCGCTGGATTGACATACTTGAGTAAGGAAATGTTTTAGTCAGCAAGCCACCAGAGAAAACATGCAGTTCCAGATTTATAATGATGTGGGCAAGATGAACCATCTGTCTTTTGCATCCCTGATTTTGGTGACCCCTTTCCCAATTATATTAGAAGTCACATGCATGAACATGCATTATCACAGAGTGTAATCCGAACTCCACTGAGGCAATGGTGTCCAGCTGTATTGTCAGGGTTGGTGTTAGTCGTAAACACCCCAGAAGCCAGCTTGTATGCTGTTGCGGTTTAAGCTGAACCAAGGACATATGCACAGAGCATTTTTAATTTAAAACATTTTTGATTCTGATTTCCATTACGTGGCCCAGTTTCTGTTCTGCTTTATAGTGTGTCAGCCTACATGAAGCTCTCAGTCCTCTTTCAGGATAAATTCTCTCCAATATCCACTTTCTAGCTGTAAGATAATTCACAAAGCTAATAAAGGAATGATCATTTAGACTGTGCTTGTTGCTATGCGACTGCATGACTAAGATAACACAAGTCATTTTTATATATCTGCTATATCTTATACAACGGAACTCATTTATGCTTTATTTGGATTGAATCAGGTTATCGTTGCAACTTAGTTTGGAGGTTGTTTCAACTTGGAATGAGACCTTTTTTTTTTTTTTCTAGAGGATACATTTTAGGTTCTATTTCCTCCTTGGTTACTGACCCAGATCATAACAACTGTTCATCTGGCTATGCAATTATAGTAGGATTGATTTCTCAGCTGATCAAAATCTAACCATTTTTAGAGGGTTCTTGGTAGAATATGATTTGACTTGTTAAACAGGAAATGTATTCCTTTGACAAAATCTTCAGTATTGGATGCTTAATTCTTTTACAGAAATTTTTTTTTACTCAATATATATATATTTGGTATATGTGTGTGTATATCTATGTATCTATGTCTGTCAATGCATTGTAGAGCTGGATTCCCTATTTGCGTTAGGAATAGAGGATAATAAAAGGTATTATATCAAAACCAATGTCTAACTCTTTTGCATTTCTTCAGTTTCTGTATACTGTTTAAAATCTGTCTTTCTGCAGAAGCAGACATCAGAATTGATTACTTTGTTTTACAAGGAATATATTTTGCATTCTTAGTGTGATGAAGAATTTTTCAATATATAAAAGAAGGTGCAGGTATCAACTTGAGAATATACTCAGTTTGAAACTAACTCAGAAAAGAATGTGATCTTTCTTTCATAGGAATTCTGAAATAACAATATTTTCAAACATTAACATTGCTTAATATTTATCTTGCAGTATTATGACAGTGTACCTCCCATTTCTAAGTGTTCTGAACGCCTCTGCAGCTTCCAAGCATCCAGTGTCCCTTGACAGCTCCTACAATGCAGTTATGTGCTGTGTCAGTACAATATGATTGGAAATTAGAGATGTATATAGCGGTATAGCAAAATTAGCAGAGTATATTGTAAAAATAGACAATCTAACAAGCCATACAGCACTGAATGAATTATTCATTTCCACAGCTAATTACATTGACTCGTCAAGTTAGCATTTTACTAACGTTGATGCAGGAGGTGGAATTCAGTTTGCACTTAAGATATCCCAATGTAGATGTCTTCACGTAAGCTCACATTGTAATAAACAGAGGTCAAGGATTCAGCTGGGCCCAACTCAGTTGATTGATTGTTTACAGGTTCTAGGCAGTTGTCATCATAGGATTAGCAGATCCAACACAAGCACACTTTTTGAGTTCTGCTGGGTGCAAGCAGAGTAAGTTGTCTCTTTCTGTGGGTTTGAGCCCCTTATCTGTGGGCAACTCAATCCCACGTTAGGTATCTATTTTACGCTTACTGAGTTCTGTAGGTTACACTGACTGAAATGGGAACTTAGATGTCTATACCTAGATCTGGTTGCCCAGTTATAGGTCTGGTAGTGCCTTTTTAGAGGCTGTGGTGTGTCCTACTTGCTCTCCAACTGCTGTTACAGTCTTCCTGTAGAGCCTTTGCTGTCTTGAATATCCATGAGGTGCCAGGCTAGATGTTATTTCTTAGCTTGGTGCATGTTTATGCAGTGAAATCCTGCCTGGTAACACACATGTAGACACTTGAATTTAGATATCTTAATCTGGAGCTGAATTGTGCTCAGAATTACTAGCCGCCAAACACGCAGTTTTTCTTTATAAGAGTTTAAGTACAAGAGATTAAATGTTACATGGCGTATTGTGTTGTTTAAACTTCATTGGTTTATCCCAATACTGGACGGTAGTTGTTGACTGTGGGAATTAGGATGGTAATGAGAAGATGGCTGATATTAATTAACTGCAACATGACATCCTTTCACACCTGGACCTTCCCTGGTCCATCCTTCTGTGGATGATCACAGACTGTGACAGATAGGTTGCAAAGATCAGGAAACACAGTGGGTAGCCTTGAGGACAGTTTCTTTGAAGCTGTAAGGATCTTTCTGGCTCTGGAGATGGGAATCTGGTGCTGACTCATTGAGCAAGCCAGAAGTGAAGGAAGTTGGATAGGTCACATCCATCATGTCTGAGCCAGCTGGTGATTGCCTCATGCGAGGAGAGCAGAGCCTGTTCTCAGAGGGACTCCAGTCAAGGTCAGTGAGAGACTGGCGCTACTATCTGAGGCAAGTTTTTAAAAAGAAACAGTGGAGTTATTTGAGGTTATGTGGTTGTGCTGTAGTGAAGTCAGCAGTTTTCTACACATTCACAGTAAAATCAAGGTGACTATAGCCGTGATATAAATCAGACAGGTTTTAAGGGTAGATACAGTTGATAGTGTATGGATATAATGTCTGTTTGTTTGCAGGGTATTGTGGAAAAAAATTTCCAAACTTAAGATTACATGGTTGTAAGAAAAGGCAGAGGGTAAGAAAGATAACTATCATTGTTTGTAAGAGAAGACAGCATTTTTTAATTTTGTCCAGGGCTTCAAAGCCTTTTCTTTTAGTATTCTGGCTGCAAGATTTTTCTTTGAATGAATATGGAAGTTTCCTGTTTGGACAGATAGGAATCCTTGAATTATTTCACTTCAGACAATCTGTGAACATGGAAACTTTTAATTCTTTATCATTTGATTCTCACTGCATGCCACATGGCATGTCCAGTAGTCATTGACTCCTGATACAACTTAAAAGTGCCATTTGTTTTTCATGAGATGTTTATAAGAGATTAAGCTGCTTTATGCTAAATGGCAAACTGTTTCCTTAACTCATGTTTTATACTGTCAGTCATTATAATTTAGTATTCGTCATCTTCTTTGACAAATCCTTCCTAGGTCTGTCTCTGCAATAAATCTTCATCAATAGGACTCCCTTTTGTCAGTCTTTTGGACTGATAATTCTTGGCTTACAAAACCAGATGCACTTTGTTGCGTCAGAGTGCTTCTTCAAATAAGAAATTCATTTCTACAGCCAGAATAATTCAGAAGTAGCCTTATGAGTTGCAACCCCTTCTTCTGGCCATGTGCTTGAGTAGTGGCATTACTTGTGGTTTGAATAGTGGACTTGCTTGTGGTATAGACCCCTTGACCATAGCAGGAGTTGCATCCTTGGTAGTCCTTCGCTGCACATAGAATTATACTGAAATCTACCCTGAAATGTGTTGGTGTGTAAAGTAAACATATGGGCTTATCCACTTCTCTGACTCATCTGGTGCCCGTGTTCCCATGCGTAATCCCAAAGAAAGGCTTATCTTTTTAGTTCCACATGTAACTTCTGATTCACAGTGAAATGTGCTGATGATTCTGAAGCCAGGCTGTGGCTGGTCCTGCACAAATGCATAATGTGGAAGCTAAACTTATGCTTTTTCTGCCCTTCTAATTTTGTCTAAAACTAGTTTCAGTTCCTGAATTTGCTGTGTATGTGTTTGCCAGCTCATCTAAATGAATAAAGACAGAGTAATTGGCAGGACCTTTCTACAGCACTCAGAAAGAGTGGGCCAACAAGAAGGAACAAATAGCACCTACTGAGAAAATATATTGGACCCCATCCATAGGGTTTTGTTCTGCTGATGCCCCAAGGAAGACGGGCCAGATCATCATCATTAATTTGAAAAGTCACATTGATACAAAGGGAAGCACTGCTGTCTACAGTGTGCTCCTGTGTAATATAATCCTAAAGTTCTTGGGTGAAATTTCTGTTTAGTTAGTGAAGTTGCAGATTGCGAGGCAGTGTTTCTGAAAGTACTGTTTCTATAAAGGATACTTGATATTTTTCCTGAGGGCATTCTCAACATTCTCAATACACAGAACTGTTCTGTCTTGTCTTTTTTTTTTTTTTTTTTTTAAAGAAGAAAACATGGTGGTTTTGAGACTTCTTCAAGACTGAGCCTAGAAAACGGAAAACAGAAGTTATTTCAGAAATGGTAATCGATTTACTTTCCTGAAATCAGTCACCTTTACAATTTCTGTAATCAGATGTGCAATAATTGAGGCCCTCCCCATGAAATAACAAAAAAGCTTGAAATTCTTGATATTTCTCTTGAGAACCAACAGCTCTGTTAACAAGCTTAGCAATAAAATAGGAGGCTGCTCTACCTAAATGGTTTGTAGGAGTTTTTGTAGGAGTATTTTTTCTTTCTGACAAGCTTCCAAATCATCTTAGAAAGGCTGTATCTGTTTCCTACTTGCATTATATGCTGCAATCTTTTCACATCATCTTAGTATATTCTTAGGAAAAATGGTTCAAGGAATTGAATCTACTTTATATTTTAAAAGTAAAAGGTATTCTGGTCAACGCTTGCAGTCAGGTAGCTTGATTAGCCTGTAACTCACGCTGCTCTAAATCAAAAGGCACTCTTGTTTTTTGTAGGTGTTCTTTAAAAGTGTTGCAAGAAGGCAATGAGAATTAACTATCTTAATGTTTTATCACTTAATTTTTTTACCTTACATTTTGCTTTGGGAATAAGCATTTTGTGAAATGTCAATGTACTTATTTATTTGTATTTTATTTACCTGTTTCCTTTCCAATATATTAATGTATGTTTCTCTTCCAATATATTAGTAAGATAACTGTGCATTTAATTTAAATGGGGAACAGAATTTCATTGTGAATACTTACTTTCTAATGCAAAATAATATTGGAGTTGTAGACTGTTTAATCATGCAATAAAGGATGAAGTTATACTATCCCAAATATCTGCCTTGGCAGATATCGGAACTAATTTGTAAATACTTCTAAAATTAATGTCCAAGTCACATGGAAATGGAGATTTGGACTGGACTGACAAAGATAAGCAGCTCTGAGTCACACAGACCAGTCACTAGGGAAAATATATTATCAGCAACAGTAATTACAGCAGGTAATTGTGTCATTTACCCTGTTACAGACCAGTAAATGTGATGAGTTTGGAACATACCAGCTGTCACACAGTGTTAACTTTGATGCTCAGGGTTTAGAAACCTGTAGTTGAATCTTTTAATGATGGTGCAATTAAAAAAAGAAGATAAAGGTTTCACACAATTCAAAGCGGCAAAAATGGCCAGTTATTTTTAAGATAAGAGGATTGATTTCTGGCAAGTTGGGGGTCCAGCAAGAGTAATCTGTTTTCATTTTTTCTGTGCTTTTAATAAGTTCAGAGTGTGCATATGCTTGGTAGGAGGAATTTATTACCTTGTTCCTAGCTCTTCAGAAGTGAAAATGGATGTAGAATTCAACTTAACTTCTGTCTACATCATTTTAATGTTTGGGAGGTAAATAGACATTGTGGTTGGTGGTGGCCTGCATTGATATTCCAATGTGATTGAATACCCAGTGTTTACTCACTTAGTACACCTTCCATGGAGTGGGCTTCATCTTAGTTTGAAGTCTTCCAAAGTTTTTCACAGCATCTCAGCTTAGATCCTGACTTTTTTGAAGAGTAGACATGTAAAGAAGCTCTATTTTGGTGCTTGATGATTCATGTCCCAAAAAATTGTAAGATTTGGGAACACTGTGCTTTAAATGTTCATTGAAGTGGTAGTCAGTAGTTTTGGGACCAGTACTATTTAATATCTTCATCAGTGACATAGGCAGTGGGATTGAGTGCATCATCATCAAGTTTGCAGATGACGTGAAGCTGAGTGGTGCAGTTGACATGCCCAAGGGACAGGATGTCATACAGAGGGACTTGGACAGGCTCGAGAAGTGGGCCCATGCGAACCTCATGAGGTGCAATGGGGCCAAGTGCAGGGTGCTGCACGTGGGTCGGGACAACCCCCAGTATCAATACAGGCTGAGGGATGGAGGGATTGAGAGTAGCCCTGAGGAGAAGGACTTGCAGGTGCTGGTGGATGGAAGATTGGACATGAGTGGGCAATGTACACTTGTAGCCTAGAAGGCCAATTATATCTTGGGCTTCATCCAAAGGACCGTGACCAGCTGGTCAAGGGAGGTGATTCTGCACCTCTGCTCTGCTCTGGTGAGACCCCACCTGGACTACTGCATCCAGCTCTGGAGTCCTTAGCACAGGAAAGACATGGGCTTGGGGAGGGTGCAGAGGAGGCCACAAGAATGATCAGATGGATGGAACACCTCTACTGCAAGGAAAGGCTGAGAGAGCTGAGGTTGTTCAGCCTGGAGAAGACTCCAGGGAAACCTTATTGCTGCTTTTCAGTTCTTGCAACAAAAGTTTTTACAAGGGCCTATAAGAAAGACGGAGAGAGACTTTTTAGCAGGGCGTGTTGTGATAGGATGAGGCGGGTGATAGTTTTAAACTAAAAGAGGGGGGATCCAGGCTGGATGCGAGGAAGAAATTCTTTACAGTGAGGGTGGTAAAATCCTGGCACAGGTTGCCCAGAGATATTAATTTATTAATATAAAATGCACATTAGTATCCATATATGTAAGTACAGAAATAATTATTTGTAAGCTTGGTTTGCACTAGTAGTTGAACTGTGGCAACAGAAGTGTGGTGCGGGCTAGAAAATCTACCCGTGAAACAAATCAGCCAGCCAATACTGAGTTTCATACCATGCAGATGGGGAAAGGAAGATAAAAGCTAGTTGCATTGCATCTCCACGACTATGCTCTGTTGGTTTTTGTTAGAAGCAGCGCAGGTAACTCTGCAGGTTGTGTCCTGTCATCAAGGGCTATATGTGAACTGCAGAAGCCTGGAGGACTTCCTGGCTTCCAAGGATGGGTATGTATGTTAGCTTTTTCCTGACTATGCTATGGTGAGAACTGGCTGTACTGTTTTCCCCAGGTGCATTTGTTTCCAGGAAAGACAGCCTAGGTGCAGTGTTTGTGAAGTGTACATTTGTTGTGCTGTTTTGGTGTGCCTTCATAAGCTATCAGGGAGGATGTGCCCTAGGGAAAGTTGGGAGCATCACTAGAGACAGTATCAAGGCTTACCTAAGGGCAAAGCATCAATGTTCTTCTGCTTTACCATCACTGAAGCATATCTTTGTCCCAGTTTTCAAGTAAAGAACCCTCTTCAAAATCAGATGAGGAACAATTAAGGAAGGCCTCCTCTCCCCATAGAGCTCAAGCACTACAGTTGTTTTATCAAAAATAGTACTGTCCTAGTTGATATCCAGTGAGTCATCTGAGTGCCTGTGTCACAGTACCACAAGGGAAATAAGAGGAACCATCTCATGCATTAAGAAATCTCCCTGCTGCATAAGAGGACAGAAACCCCATTTGTTTCCCAGTACTTATGGTTAGGTAAGTTGCTTCATAGTCCCGTGGACAATAGCAGGATCAACGCAACAGCAGCATTACATCTACCACTGTGGTGCCTCTAATTTTCTTCACCTGACAAGCACTGTCCTTGATAATGGTGCTGTATGTTGTAACTGTGATTTTCCCAGGAGCCCTTGGAATGAGTTGGCAAACCCTGGTCATGATGCTATTCCAAAAAGAATAGAAGGGCACCAGCTGTCTCTAGAGGGCTTTGAGTATGTCTATATTTTATCAAACCAACTTTGGCTAGTACTTGATTGATGAGACATCTTTCTACTGTCCCACTGTATATTCACCCTTCTTTTAACTCTGTGCTGCAAAACTGTTCAGAGGTGTTTTTGTGGAGCCCTCTGGTTATGTAGCTGGCCTGTAAGTTACTAGTGAAATACAAGAACAGGCAGCAAGTTAGAAGCCTCAGCAGCAGTCAGATAGCTACTTTCCTGCTTTTTTTGTATAATAGAAATGTGTAGGATGGAGGCCAAGTATCCAACATGTATCTCTTGCTGGTGGCAGACTTGTTATAACATCGAGCCTTTTAGTAAGGAAACAGCAAATTAAAAAGGTTAGCATTAGGAAAAGTAGTAAAATAAACAGTTTTCAGTTGGCTGAGGAAATTGGAGTAGCATATTTACAGCTCTAGTCTGTCTGTTCTACTAGCAATAAAGTAGGAAGCACTACTATAGATGTGGAATTTGCTATCATTGTCACTTTTGACAACATAATAGAAGATTCTGAAAGCATCAGTTTATCGTAAGTGCCTGGAGGTTTCATGTATCATACAAGTTGGAATTCTAAAAAAAAGATTTACCTAGGAACAAATAATGCATCTGGTTAGATTAAAAAAAAAAGAAGAAGAATTTATGGAAAAACTCTACATGATGAAATACCTTTTTAAAGATAGAAAGCTTATTTTAAAATGTCAGTGGTAAAAGAGACAAGATATTAAGAGATCAGTTTGAATTAAGGCAAGAAAGAAGTGGGTGACAAGGTCACAGACCTTATGTCTAGATTGAAATCTCTTAAGGTGGGATTTTCAAAATAAGTTTGCATTTGCATTACAGTCCTGCCATTAAAATCAGTGGGAGTTACAGATTTTCCTTTAGAAAGGAAAGAGTTAGGCCTATGCTAAGTGCTTTAGAAAATTCTTCCCTTAAACTTTTCTGTTCAAGAAGGAATATAGAAAATGGCAGACATGAAGGGAAATGGAGATAAATTGAAAGTTTTTTAACTTCAGCTGTCATATTAAATATTCTTCATAATATTTCCTCTGCCTAACTGGTTGAAAAGTGTAAAAATTCACAGGATGTTACATGAAGTAACACTGATTAATCTCACAATAGAAGCCCCCACAAGAGGAGTGTGACTATTTTGCAAAAATATGTCTTGTTCAAGGAAATTGTAAATCGCAATTACAAGACACATTTTGAAGATGATGACACTTAGGTGGGTTTCAGAAAGGATTTGCTGAAGAGCTGTGGAGGAAGGTGAAAGGGGTAATGGTAAGCCTACCTTGAAATATGTATTTTGCACATCAGACAGTCTGTTGTGGCCGAGACTGAGAACATTTTTGTCTTCCCTGAGTTCCAGGAGATCTTGGCACGGACTTTTTGGTGTGCACATACCAAAGGAAGGTCTGAAATTTTGTCAGAGCTACAGCCACCTCAGGGCTTTCTCCAAAGCCCTCCTAGCTTCACAGACAGGTGCAAGCACAGAGTCACTACTCATTCCTTCTCTCGATCAAGTGTTTTTTCAGCTGCTCTTAATCCTGTATCAATAATTGTCAGTAATATATATTCCCTATGGTGTGGTTTAAGCCCAGCTGGCAACTAAATATCACTCCATTCCAGTCCTCAGTGGGATGGGGAGGACAACTGAAAAAAAATGTAAAAACCCATGGGTTGAGATAAGAACAGTTTAATAATTGAGATAAAACTAAAATTTAGTAGTAATAATGATAATAATATATAGTAATCGTAAAATGAAATAGAGAGAGAGGAAGGAGTAAACCCTGTCCCCTGAGAAAAATTACACAAGTGTTGCACAATACAATTGCTCACCACCCATCGACTGATGCCCAGCTTGTCCCCAAGCAGTGATCAGCCCCTCCCAGCCAGCTCCTCCCAGTTTCTATACTGGGCATGATGTGCTGTGGTATGGAATACCCCTTTGGCCAGTTTGGGTCAGGTGTCCTATTTTTGCTCCCTCCTATCTTCTTGTGCCCCTTATGACTGGTAGAGCTGAGAGATTAAAAAGTCCTTGATCAGGGTAAATGCTACTCAGAAACAACTAAAACATTGGTGTGTTACCAGCATTGTTCTCAGACTAAAGCCGAAACACACCACTGTACCAGATATTAGGAAGAAAATTAATTGTATTCCATCTGAAACCAGGACACCCTCTTGTATCTTCCCAGTAGTATAACTAAGATGCAGTCCTAGAGCTTTCTCATAATACATATGAAAGGGAACACCAGATTTTGGCTGTATCCTGAAGAGAATTTTCTTCTAAGACTTCTGTGATGTTTTCTTGTTTTTTCTTTTTTCGTATTAACACCATGTATAGGATAAATAAATAAGCTAATAGATAGAAGGGATTAGACATCTGGATGAGATGGTGGCAGCTGTTCTCCTTGAAGAACAGCAATGGACTAGTAATTACAGACAGACGCAGCATTTCAGAAAGCAGGATGGTTTCTATACAGACCTTGAAAATAGAGCATGCACATGCAGGAACTACTTCTATTATCAACATAATTAAGAGAAAAAAGTAGGAAAACTCTGGACATAGATCTACAGAAGTTATTGTTTAAGGCTGTACTGAAGAAAGAATTAGAAAATGAGGACCAAGATCAGCATGGATATATGGGAGTGGATGAAGGTGAAAATCAACAGGGTCAGTGGTGAATAGACTGTTGTAGGGAGACCTGACCTTTCACATCCCCAGCTTTGAACAGAGGACAGCTGCTAGTAGTCATTAATTAATAATTAATGACTCATTAATTAATAATTAATGACTTCAGCATTGACTAAGGGTGAACTGTGTGATGGTAACTCTATGAGTAATTAAAGCATGGGTTCCATTTTGCATTTGAATTAAGGAATATCTATAGAAGAATGAACTGAGGCATACCTGAATTGGGAATGTTAATCCAAAAATTTAACATAAATATATGGAAAACATAGAATCATAGAATTCTTTAGGTTGGAAATGACCTTTAAAACCATCGAGTTCAACTGCTAACCTAACACTGCCAAGTCCACCACTAAACCATGTCCCTAAGTGACATGTTTGCAGATCTGTTAGATACCTCCAGGGATGATGACTCCACCACTTCCCTGGGAAGACTGTTCCAGTGTTTGACAACCCTTTCAGTGAAGAAATTATACCTAATACCCAATCTAAACCTGCTCTAGTGCAGCTTAATGCGGTTTCCTCTTGTCCTATTGCTTGTTACTTGGGAGAAGGGACTGATACCCAGTTTGCTGTAATCTCCTTTTAGGTAGTAGTCAAAAGTGATAAAGTCCCCCTGAGTTTCCTATTCTCCAGGCTAAACAACCCCAGTTCCCTCAGTCACTTCTTGTAAGACTTGTGCTCCACACCCTTCACCAGCTTGTTGCCCCTCTTCTGACACGCTCCAGCAAATAGCATAATTCAATAAATGTACAGCATTTGATCTTTGAAGATGGTGTGCATATACTGAGACTTTAAGTAACCCTGCCAATTAGAGTTTAAACTGGTTAATATGAAGTCTTAAAGAAATTAACCATCTGTCATTTCCCAAATGATCATAATGGAATAAGTCTTCCAAACTACCCATATAATTACTACTAATTTTTGTCTTGTACATGAACTATATGAGCTTGTAATGAAGATAAACTGCAAGTGTCGGTTGTTGATAATTCAGGTAACTCTTATCTGTTGTCACTGCCATGTCAGATGGGCACCACGGTTCTATAACACAACTAATCAGTGGTGAGGAGACAGGAGGCCAAAAGTAATTGGAATTCAAGAATGCAGAGGCATTGAGGAGAAAATAGCTAATATACTCTCTTTATTCAAATTATTTTAATTTAATCCTGGTTCACAAGTTCCTCACTCAGAAATTAGTATCTGTTGCATTGTCTTACAAGATTACAATTGGAAGGGTGTATTTTATTTTCATTTTGGGGAACTTTTGTGCGTTTCTGTGCCTTAAGCGTGTCGGTTCTTTTCCAGTGGTGGTAATGGATGGTTCAGAAAAACTGACTGCATAATGTTCTTTACGCATAAGTAAGTGATGCAACTCAGTCATCATTCCTTTTTGCTGTTGGATTGAATTCTGTTGGTTGGTTTTTGTTTTTTTTTTTCTTTGATATTTGCAGAATTTGGATGCTCAAGGCAAATACTGGGAAAGCTTGCAATATGCAAGTAGGAAATATATATATGGACTTCTGTTGTTTATTTTTAATCATGAAATACACAGTAGGAAGGTTAGGGGCTGATGTTGCATAGTGCTGAGGTAATGAGAAGACAGGTGACACACCTTGTGGACAGCATGTTAAATTTTACTAAGTTCTGGAAGAATGTCTACACAGATAATGAACTTGGTAAGACAGATCCACAGCTGTCATTGCACTGGCATACATCACAGGATCTAATGGGTTCCTATCAGTTTATGCCAGCAGTCTTTCTCCCTAGGATGCAGTAGTTCACCTAGATATCCTTCTGAAGCAACAACGTTTTTGTCAAGCAAACCATACGGAATATTCTGGAGTATGATTTGAAAATTAACTGAAGTAAATTAAAGTACATCACCCTTACTGTATGTGCACACACATATATATATGTATATGTATTTGTGTATGTATAATAATCGATACGCTGCACACCCAAATGTGCATAGGTGAAATAATAGGCTGTCACATAATTTTTTGCATCACTAAGTCATTTATATTATAACAACTATTTAATGGAATATTTGTACTCACTTACTGTTGTTATTATCACAGAGCAAGTTTTGGAGTTGACAATTTTTTTCTATCAAGAAAGACGTCATTCCAGAGATAGTTTAGTCAATATAAATACCATATTTAAAACTTTGTTTAATTCCTAGAACAGAGATTTTATTAATTTTTAACACTGTTGACCATGGAGTTCTGAACAGTGTAAAATAGAATTTAGACATGTTAGTTAATAAAGCTTTAGAAGTAATCATTGAAACTAGTACATTTGGTCTTTATAGAAATATTTATGGAAATTTGTGTTTGTTAATCATTAAAATCTCTCTGCAAAAGTAATTTTTCTTTGCCTCTGTAATACTATTGTACCTGGCCTCTCCTCATCTTCATTATGGTGTGCAGTGAGATAAGTATAGAACTTTTGTTGAATGTGTTTCATATGATTTCTAAAGATGCTTGGAAAAAATGGCCTCGGTGTTCTTCTTGCAGTATCAGAAATACATTTGGCCAGTACTGACACTTCTGAATAAAGCAAATAATGTTTAAATACTGGGGTTTGAACTTAAAAACCATATTAATGGTTCTCTTTAATTGATTCTTCTATAAATGGCTTTCTTGCTTCTTTGTTATGCATGGTCCTGTCTGCTTCTACAGTTCCTGTTTTGATATTTAAGATTGCTGAACTCAGTCTCTGCAGTGTCCTCCTTATTTAAGGTGGCTTAGCAAGCGCTTGATTAAAAAAAAAAAACAAAACAACAAAAACAACTGAAGTGATAAGCATGAATTAATGGAAGAATTATCAAAAAAACACCACCCTTCTTACTACAAATAAGTATTTCTATCTTTAATAAAGCTGGGCAGTCCAACTTGTTACTAATAGAGAATTCTGGAAGAAGTTATTTCTGATGGTCTCTTTAAATTGGTGTGGATTATGTGCCATGTGCTGGAAGAGCGAATGTAGTAAGAAGCTTTGTGCACAGGATTTTTTGAGTGTAGTTTAACTATTTGTAATCAGTCCATAAAAGAGCCAGTCCTGAAGTGGAGGGTGACTGCTCTGTTAGGTGCCTCTGTAAGAATGAATATGAAGTACTGTTTAAATGGTTTTAAGTGTGTTATTGAAGCTAAGCTCCCATAGTGTGGAGTGACAAATCTGTATAGAATCATAGAATAGTTAGGGTT
>NW_009918579.1:0-3028 GCF_000696875.1 Nestor notabilis
AAGCGTGTCAAGGTCCCTCTGGATGGCATACACACACACTGTGACATCAAACATACTTTTTCCCTATATTTTAGATTGAGACTGCACTCCAGAGAGAAGAGCCATAAAACCTACAAGTGAGATATTGCTCTGCCTGGAGAAGCAGCGGTGGCTCTAAAGAGTTACAGAACAAGAGATCACAAAGCAAGCTTGGAAACAGTAATTTGCTGAAATTAATTTCAGAACCTTGAAAGCTCTCAGGGTTTTGTTTCCCAACTGAAGCATGTGATTTAGACTCCTCTAATGCACCAGGTGTCTTAGAATAGTCAAAAACATGCAACATACTGTGACAATTTGGTACAGAACGGCCTCAGGACAGACGCAGTAATGAGCTGGCAGTAATGGCGAGGATGTGGCAGGGAATCCCTTCAACACCACCAGACCTTTCCTTGACATTATGGCAGCTGATATCCTGAGCAGTCTTGCTTGTTCATAACCAAGCCAAAACAAGTCTAACATTTTAGTATTTCCATAAACCTTTTTCTAGCCCACTGATAGCTTTTAAATGTTTTATTCCCTGGTCAAGTTCTTTTTTCATTGTTACTTTTGTTTTCTGATTTTAACATAATTCTGTTAATCTGTGAGAATTATTGACTAAAACCCTCCCATTTAATGACATGAGAGAACTACTGTGCGCTGTAGTCCAAAACCGCAGTTGCACTCTGCTGTTGTCCCTTTGCAAATCCATGTTAAGTTTGTCCCATCAGGAACATCCACAAACCACATATTTTCAATAATCATAAGTACAAGATTCTCTTGTTAATTAAAAACTGCCCTCCCATGTTACAAGGTCTGTTGGAGGCTCATTTATTTTCTTACTTATATTTCTTGCTTTAATATTAAACACCTATTTTAAAGTTTCCATAACCCATTTACAATGGTGACAGTCCTCAGGCAGATTCAACACTGGCAGTGTGGCAGCAGGTCAGGAGCGAGTTTATGGGTCTGCAGGACTAGATACCGCAAATCTAATAGACTTGACAGAATTTACAATTAAAACAATATTGACAAAAAAGTAGAAGTTAGTACAGTATCAAAGATTAGAGGTCTCCTATTGACTTAATTTGGCCATAACTAATATCTGTGTAAAGCATGAGAAAAAAGCTTTGGCTAAATTTGCACTCCCAGCATTAGTGGTCTTTTTTCACAAGGTGCCACACCTCCTGGATGTGGAAAGTGCTTAGTTTACACTACCCAATCTTACCAATCTTTCAGCAGCCTTGTTTACCACTTCACAGGACAGACTTTAGTAACTTTCTAATGACTTAATACGATTACTTCATACATATTATGAAATCTCCTTCCCTTTTCACAGCTGTATTTCAGACAGTGTTTTATATATAGCTTGTATTCTACAGAAACAAACAGATGTGGAGACACAGAAATTGGATCTTCATCAACCAATGACTGTTTCCAGAGATTTCTTCTGTCTCCAACTGTTATCTTACAGCTACAAGAGGCTTTGAAAAGCCAAAAATCCCACAGGATCAGTTGTTCTGAATATACTTACGCCACAGTAGTCTCTTCCTTGCAGTACACACTGTGGAGGGAGCAGCCAAGTCCTACATGCAAAACCTGGTGCACTGAAGCTGTATACCAGTAATTACTGAGATCCTGCTTTGTCCACTCAGAAAGTGCACACTCTGTGCCTATTATTATGCCACTGACCTATATTTCCATAAAGGAAAGGGAAAAAAATTAAAAAAAAAAAATCCATCTTTAGCCATTATTTTTCTAAGAACTGTTTTGAGTAAACTGAATTTAATTGATTTGACTAAAATTATACTGTACAAAAATATACATGTAGGCAAAAGTGCAGCAAAACAGAAGAGTCCCTTTGTCATGAAAAAAAGCTATGTTCATTGACCTCATGCTAGCTTTTCCTCCCACAACAGCTTTAGTTCAAGTTCATACGAACCCAAATGGCTGAGACATTGTGAAGATCAAACAGCTCTGTTAGAATAACCACCAGAACATATACCACCACCATTAAAACACAGAAAGAGCAAGTCTTCATTCTAGGTTTTTCATTTTAGGGCAAAATACCATGACAGCAGGAGCAGTGGCATCCCATTTTCGGAAGCAGTTGTCAGTGCCTCTGCTGACACAAGCATCTATATTGCCAGTTAGCCGTAAGTAGTCCCAATACTGCTCCTAGAACTGCTGACTAATATGTTATTTATTAGGATGATCTCTGCAACACTGGAGGGTCAGGATAACCCAGTTAAGGAAACCCAAGGATACCTCTTTGCTTCCAGACCTAAGGTACCCCATGCAGAAGCAGACTGGATTTCACTGCATGTGATTACTCAATACCTGTTTATTTTGTTCAGTGTTTCCCCTGCCAGTCTAACACACAGAAGACAGGCAGCTTTGGTTCAGGGCAATGTCTGGGTTTCTCTCACCTGCTCAACTCTCACAGCAGCAGACACCTCCCTCTGGGCAATCAAACGTTCAAAAGTAGCAGGGTTAATGAGTTTGCTACAATCACTAATTTCGCTAAAGGGAAAGAATACCAAGTAATATCAATCAAAAAAAAAAAACACCTGTCCCCCCTCCATCTACAGATGATCCAGTGGGCATATATGGAAAGCTAGGGAGGGATACTTGGTACATTACCACCCCAAACTTATTTCCCCTAAAAAAAGGACCAAGAGGAATATCAGTAAGTACATCATAACTAAACTTCAAACCCAAATCACACGGTTAAAAAAAGACCAGATTTTGATACAGTCCCAAGTGTGGCAACAGCCCAATGTTATTTCTGATAGTACAGGCACAGCCCCTCACTGGCTTTTTATGTTTCTGCCCAAGTGGTGTCTTTGTCACAAGCCACGTTCTTAAAACCTACAGAATGTGATTTGACCACAAATCTCAGGGTGCTGTTCTGAGCCAGTCCAGCAGCACAGAACTGCTAGGTGAAACAAAGGAAATCTTTTTCCCATGCACATCACAGTACTGCTTTGAGGCAATCCATAGCACACACTCT
>NW_009918579.1:3059-5363 GCF_000696875.1 Nestor notabilis
TTTAAAAGAATTCCACTCTGACCTAAACAAATCTTGCTTGCATGGATGGCCAACGATCACCTAATTCAATGAAGCAGTGCCAAGCCTAGGTGCAACAAGGCAAATCTGCTTCTGCATCCTAGAACAACACTGCTGGCACAGCAGTTTTCACTGAGGGAAGGGAGGGGGAGAACAAACCTCTTGAATTAACAGTTTGCAAACTAACTTCAAGCCATTATTTCACTGATTAGAGCATTTCAAGCTACTCCTGTAATTGCACATACAAGAGACTTCCTCCCTCCACTGCTTATGCTAGTCAGACACCCTAGGCAGGCTAAAGGTTGTGATGAAGGTTACCAGGAGCTGTGACTAAAAAGAAAGACTTATCCTGCTCTTCCTACAGATCTGATAGACACCTAGCAATTTAATTAGACCAGAATAATTAAAAGATCCCCTGGCACAGCAAGCGTGCTACCTGTGAGTCCTCACACAACAGAGGATCGTGGAACCTGAACTGCTAATTAAGACTTTGAGAATCATGTAGAATTTTATCATGTCAGAAGAACAATCATTTATTCTAATATTTCTTTAAAATCTGAAAATACACAGTGTTCAAATGGTGACTTGCAAGACCCCCATTTACAGTATTAATTCAGTTTTGGACTCTGAATTTCTAAGCAGCAGCCATTACAGCAAAAGAAACCATTGTTAACATCTTCCCTCTGAATACATCAGTGCACAACAACAATAGAGAAACCACAAGCAGATGCCTCCTTGAGTATGTGCAAAGCACATCAACTGAATTTCCATGACAATTCATCTTCTTGGGAATGGATTTTTATTATGTTTCAAATGGTTACCAACTACATGCAGTGCTTCCTCCTTGTAAAAACACTCAGGTCTCATCATTATTAAAAGCAACCACCAAAAAAAAAAGGGTTTAGTTGATCCCCAGCCACACTGCTCACATCAGATGCAACTCCTTCAGTGTATTTTAGCATCATTTAAATACACTCCTGTCCACACAGTTTAAAAAAATCCAGTAATGAACCAATGACTATCTGCTATACACTGCTGCGGGGTATTATTTGAGCATTACACTGGAATCCAAAAGGGACCTAGAAATCCATAGGTAATCAAATCAGCTCTGCCAACGCCTTTGTGCTGAGGCTTTTCCATTAGAAGCTGAGCGTTGCTATGGACTTCTTGGAGAAGCAGCATGGAAGAATCATCTTTATCCCCACAGTACTACACTGAAAGCCATGTCACACAGCTGCTTTACTCCCAGATTTGGTGCTGATGAACACACCAGTGTCTAGGAACATTCCTGCAGCCTCTCCTGTACAATGTAGGGAATGGCAGCACACAGTGATTTGGGATACCCTGCAGCCTCTCCTGCAGGCTGGACAATCACACCATGACCAAGCAGAGCGACCCTCAGAAGGTCTCACTGTAGCCCACCATGCAGAGCAGGACAAATGCTGTGCTTTTTTTTTTTTTTTTTTTTTTTTTTTTAAACCAAAATACCCTTTTCCCCGCAACTCACCAGCCTGCAACCTGGTTTTACAGAAGTTCGTGCAAAGCATCCAGCTCTCTCACACAGTTCTCCTTGCTTGTATGGTTTTTGTCAGCACCTTGGCTGCAGAACTGGTCCACCAGCCTCCGCATCCAACTCTCCCACTCTGGCCAACTCTGGATTGCTGGTGGTTTTATCAGCACTCACGCAGCTTCATACGGTATACAAAGCTGAAGCATTAAGCCACCCTCAAAGCCCTGCTACAGAGGCTTTCTAGGAGGGTTCACAATATTCTGCAGCTAAGCCATTACATTTTTGGTTTCGCTCCTTTAAACAAAAGGAGCTCACACCTTGCTCTTCTTTAACATTCCACCCCAACCCTCCATTTTCTTCTTGCCTCTTTCTCTAGATCAACCACCCTCCCATTTCTTTTTCTCTCCCAGTTCAGCCTGCCTCCGTGGTGTCTCCAACCCTCTGTACCTCCTAGAGGCAAGGCAGAAATCTTTATTTACGCCTTCCTTTAGTGTAACCAAGACTCTTGCACTGCCAAAACTCCAAGCTCCATTGCTCCACAGCAACCAAATCTACCATCAACTTCCAGAGCTTTCCAGCCTCCTTCACTCCAATTAATCCAAGCATTACCACTAAAGACATCTTCTTTTCCCTTGCTGTAAGTCATATTCTCCATGAAAAATGTCCTTTTTCCCTGCTTTCTTCATTTGACACTAATGCCATTCAGACCTCTTTGTCCATTCTTCACACTTCTGCTTCCAAAAGCTGCAAATCCTCCTCTGCTACTATCATTCCTG
>NW_009918579.1:5394-7746 GCF_000696875.1 Nestor notabilis
AAAACTCTAGAGATCAAGTAGTTTTTTCTTCCTTGCTTCCCCAAGATTCTTATCAGGAAAGACAATAAATCTTTCAGCACTTTTTCTTTAAGCTGTTCACCTATATAAGCTCATTACAGATTAGACACTATACAGAATGGGGAAAATAGTTTACTCCACACTATGCATGTCTGTACAGAAGTGTTCTGTAAGCATATTTTTGCTATATGATCAACATTACCTCAAGTTTCTTTGACCTTTGCAATATATCTAGAAGTATTACAGCAATAATGTCGGGAACTTTATATGATTTTGTTGCATCAAAAATTTATCCCCCCTTCCTGTTTATCTAAAAAAGGAAAAGAGCCCTCTTGTTTGATGCAGAAACACATGAGCATAGGACTTTAAATCTAGAATACATTGTCATAAACTACTTGAACACACTACTGGTCACTTACCACTAGTGCAGTCTATAACTGAGAACACAATAAAATGTTGTTGCCACTTATTCTCTGCTAATAAAACCAAAGCCTTCTTCAACCATGCTCCTGAAACAGCTTTTAGGGCACACAGGAGATGGAAGCTCTGCTTCCTTGGCCACAGGGGAGGTGTGTTTTGCATTTTCCTGTACAGGGTACCAGCATGTTAAAGAAGGAGAAACAGAAAGCAACACAAAATATAAGGAATATAAGGAATATTCAGCATCTTAGTTATAAATCCTAGTGGGAAAAAGATGTATAACTGCCGTGGTTCAAGCCCAGCCGCTACCTCAGAACCACGCAGCCACTCGCTCACTCCATCCCGTCTTCCCCCCCAGCTCCTGAAGGAATGGTGAGGAGAATCAAAAGAATGTAAATCGCATGGGCTGAGGTAAGAACAGTCTACTAACTCAGGTATCATACAAAACCACTACTGCTACCACCACCAATAATAATAATGATAAGGGAAATAACAAGGGGAGAGAATATAAAACTAAAAGGGGAAAAGGAAAAGAAAACAATAAACACACGTGATGCACAATACAATTGCTCAACACCCACCAACAGATATCCAGCCCAACCTGAACAGTGATCTGGGCCTTCTGGGTGACTGCCCCCAGTTTCTATACTGGGCACGACGTGCTGTGGTATGGAATACCCCTTTGGCTAGTTTGGGTCAGGTGTGTTGTCTCTGCTTCCTCCCAGCTTCCCATGCCCCTCCTCACTGGCAGATCATGAGACTGAGAAAGTCCTTGATCAGAGTAAACATTTTTTAGCAACAACTAAAAACATCCGTGTGTTATCAGCATTGTTCTCAGACTAACGTCAAAACAACAGCACTGCACCAACTACTAAGAAGGAGAAAATAGACTGCTACAGCTGAATCCAGGTCAGAATCTACCTCTTATTCCATACCATTCCTGTCATGCTCAGATCCCACTTTTTCAATATACCATCGCTTTTGTCTCTCATATATATAGATATGTGTGTATGTTTGTATACATACACACACACACAAAAAGAGAGAGGTATCATTCCTTAGTCCATGGACCATCATTATAAAGTTTGCTGAGTTCATTCAGTCCATCATGTCAGGCTCCATTTCTTGTAATAGTCTTCCAGGGCAGGAGGGACGGTGTGTAGTATTGGACTGTTGCCTGCTGACGACACCGTTGAACTTATCTGGTCACTGCTGAGCTCAACTGGTTTCAAAGTTCATTCTTTGTTGGGGTGATGTTCTGAGGGAAGTCAGAGTCAGTCCATGGTGACCTGAGGACAGTTCCGCTGCTGCTGGCTTTTCCCATGACTTTATTCTCCGCTGATAATCATGACAGCACGTATCTTCTTTTCAAAGCCCAAAGTGGCAGAGACAGTCATCTAATTAAAGGGCTACAGAAGCGTTCTGTAGCAGGCAACAGCATATAATTGCGTTCATTGGCTGTTGTCCCCCAAAATTAAATCCCCTTGAGGTACACATCGGACTTCCCCATCTTCCCGCATTACCCACCAAGTATATCCAGGTCCCTGAGCAAAAGCAACCCCACGAGTAGGTTTGCCTTTACCTGAAGCAGGAATAACCCAGACTGTCTTCCCCAACAAATTCTTTATGTGCACCATGGGAACTTTATCCCCTTAGAGGGGCTACAGTATGTAAAAGTTCTGATGGGCTGGGCCAGCCCTGTTGGCAGATCCCCTCGTGTTGACAAACCAGGTGGCTTTTGGTAAATGTGTCTCTCAGTGTTTGAAAGTCCCACCACCCATTGCTCTTGGTGTAGTTTTTAACAGCCCATTGTACCATTAGATCTTCCCAGAGGCTGGTGCATGGTAGGGGATGTGATAGACCCACTCAATGCCATGCTCTTTAGCCCAAGCATCTATAAGGTTGTTCCGGAAA
>NW_009918579.1:7894-8209 GCF_000696875.1 Nestor notabilis
CTGCGTGGGCGGGTCGCTGGGAGTTTGATATAGTCAATCTGCCAGGCCTCCACATACTTATACTTCAGCCATTGTCCTCCACACCAGAGAGGCTTTAATTGCTTGGCTTGCTTAACTGCAGCACGTTTCACATGCATGAATAACCTGGGCAGTAGCGTCCATCGTTAAGTCCATCCCTCGATTACAAACCCGTCTATAATGTTGCATCTCTGCCTTGATGGCCTGAGGTGTCATGGGCCCACCGGGCTAAAAATAATTCACCCTTATGTTGCCAATCTAAGTCCATCTGAGCCACCTCAATCTTAGCAGCTCTAT
>NW_009918579.1:8438-14167 GCF_000696875.1 Nestor notabilis
GATGTGGATATAGCCAATCTGCCAGGCCTCCACATACTTATACTTCAGCCATTGTCCTCCACACCAGAGAGGCTTTAATTGCTTGGCTTGCTTAACTGCAGCACGTTTCACATTCATGAATAACCTGGGCAGTAGCGTCCATCGTTAAGTCCATCCCTCGATTACAAACCCGTCTATAATGTTGCATCTCTGCCTTGATGGCCTGAGGTGTCATGGGCCCACTGGGCTAAAAATAATTCACCCTTATGCTGCCAATCTAGATCCATCTGAGCCATTTCAATCTTAGCAGCTTGATCCACACGTTGGTTATGCTGATGTTCCTCAGCGGCCCGACTCTTGGGTACATGAGCATCTAGTGGTGTACCTTCACCACCAGTTTCTGTACAGTGCAGGAGCCCAGATGGGTTGCTCTGCTGTCATTGCTGCAACCATCCCCACATGGCATTTGCCACCATCCATGAGTCAGTATAAAGTACTGGCCATTTTTCTTGTTCAGCAGTGTCCAAGGCCAGCTGGATGGCTTTCACCTCTGCAAACTGACTCGATTCACCGTCTCTTTCAGCAGTTTCTGCAGTTTGTCATAGGGGACTCCACACAGCTGCCTTCCATCACCAGTGCTTTCCCACATCACGGCAGAAGTCATCAGTAAACAAGGCATATTACTTGACACTCTGGGAGTTTGTTGTACAGTGGGGCCTCCTCAGCACAAATCACCTCCTCCTCTGGTGACATTCCAAAATCTTTGCCCTCTGGCCAAACCATGATGACTTCTACAATTCCTGGATGACTGTGGTTTCCTATTTGAGCTTGTGTAATTAGTGCAGCCCACTTACTCCATGTAGCATCAGTTGCATGATGTGCAGAGGAAACCCTGCCTTTGAACATCCAGCCCAACACGGGCAACCAGGATGCCAGGAGGTCCAATCACCAGGTGCCAGTAGGTCAGTGTCAATAACTTCTGAACCACCTCAAAGCCCTTCATAGGCTGCCAGTATGTCTTTTTCAGTTGGAACATAGCAGGCCTCAGATCCTCTGAATCCAAGATTTCAAAAGCTGACGGGTCAATATTGAGTCTCCCCTGGAGCTTTCTGCCAGAGGCTCCAGGTTGGACCATTCTCCCCGGCTGCGGTGTAAAGCGTATTTTTCACATCTTGCCCGGTCCAGACTGGTCCAAGGGATACTGCACAAACTATTTCTCATCTAATTTGTTCAAAGGCTTGTTGCTCAGGGCCCCATTTGAAATCATTCTTCTTCCACATCACATGATAGAGAGGGCTTACAATCAGACTGTAATTTGGGATGTGCATTCTCCAGAATCCCACAACACCTAAGAAAGCTTGTGTTTCCTATTAGTTGGTGGAGATATTACTGCTACCTTGTTGATCACATCTGTGGGGCTCTGACGATGTCCATCTTGCCATTTTATTCCCAAAAATTGAATCTCCTGTTCAGGTCCCTTAACCTTACTCTGGTTTTGGTAAAACCAGCCTTCAGAAGGATTTGGATTATGTTCTTCCCTTTCTCAAAAACTTCTCCCGCTCTATCACCCCACATGATAATGTCATCAATGTATTGCAGGTGTTCTGGAGCTTGCCCCTGTTCCAGTGAGGTCTCGATCAATCCATCGCAGATGGTACGACTGTGTTTCCACCCCTGGGGCAGTTGGTTCCAAGCGTACTGGATGCCCCTCCAAGTAAAAGCGAACTGAGGCCTGCACTCTGCTGCCAAAGGGACTGGGTAAAATGCATTGGCAACATCCATTTGTAAAGACATCCCACTCGGCTGCCTTTGACTCCAGTTCCTACTGAAGTTCCAGCATGTCAGGTACAGCACTTTCGCATTGGCCATATGGGACTATTATAGGGTTATAGTGCTGAGCGCTCCCGGCTCTCCAGTCTAAGGATCAGCTTATGGATGGGAATCAGAGAGTCTCTGTTGGTGCGATATTGCCGCCGGTGCACTATTGTGGTCGCAATCTCCATTTGCTGTTCTTCGAGCTTCAGCAACCTCACAACAGAACGATCCTCTGATAGAGGATCCTCAGAGAGACCAGGCAAGGTAGACAGCTGCTTCATTTCGTCCATCTCCAAGAGAGCTATACCAAAAGCCCATTGATACCCTTTGGGGTCTTTGAAGTACCCTCTCCTGACATAGTCTATGCCAAGGATGCATGGAGCCTCCAGACCAGTCACAATAGGGTGCTTTTGCCACTTCCTCCCAGTCAGGCTGATTTCAGCCTCCAGTGCAGTTAACTCTTGGGATCCTCCTGTTACTCCAGAAATATGAATGGGTTCCACCCCTTGATACCTTGATGGCATCAGGGTACACTGGGCACCAGTATTTACTAGGGCCTTATATTCCTGTGGGACTGATGTTCCAGGCCACCTGATCCACGAAGTCCAGTAAACTTGATTGTCCTTCTCCTCCATCTGGCTGGAGGCAGGGCTCCTCTAACACTGATCATAAGATTCTCCACTTACATCTTGTAGAAAGGGATTAGAATTCCTTATCACAGGAGTTGGAGTGAAATCAGCTCTTCCACTCCATCTGGGAAGCTGCTCACCAAAGACTGGAGCAGCAACTTGCTTGGGAGGTTCATCCTTGACTGCTGTTTTCCTTTTCAAGTCACGCACCCATTCATTCAGAAGTGAGGTGGGTTTTCCATCCCACTTTCTCATGTCTTCTCCATGATCCCACAGATAAAACCATAGGGTGGCCTGTGCTGTGTACCTCCTGTATCTTCTCTCTTGGGCAACAGGGCGCCTTCTGTTAATAGCTGAGACAGGGGGTGGTACACAAGGGGGGCTGGATAGATCGGATAGATCATCTCTCAAGTGTATGAACTCCTTGGCCAGGAGTTTTTCTACAGCTGAAATGATGGAAGGGGCAAGATTGTCTTTGAACTCTTGGAGCTGACGATTCACTTCATCCACTGTTGGTGGTGCTGCCTCACTCCAGGACATTGATGCCAATGAATGGGCATATGATAATGGTGCACTCTGTGTAAGTTTCCACCACACAGGTCGTGTACATTTGACTTCATCTGGATCTACACATGCATTTCCAGCATCTGGCCTATGACAGATCATCTCTAGAATGGCTGATTCCCTCAGGGACTGGATGCCTTTCTCGATCGTCGTCCAGTTGGCTGAGTGACTCATAACATCATCCTTGTAGGGAACCCTTTCCTTCACAGCTGCCAAGAGCCACCTCCAAAGGCTGAGGGCTCGCTTCTCTTTTGCAATTGCTTTGTCAATTCCTCCTTCCCTAGCAAATGATCCCAGCTGCTTGGCTTCCTACCTTCTAGTTTGTGACTGTCGGCCCCATTGTCCCAGCACTGAAGCAATCAGGTGACAATGTGTTCATCTGGAAGATGGGTGAAATCTTTTCGCATATTCCACAGCTCAGTGCAGGTCCAGGATCGAGAAGTCACCTCTTCCTCTGATTCCAACTCTCGTTCAGATGGCGTCCCCTCTAGTGCACACATTGGGTGTTCATCTTTCTTCACTGCATGGGTTGCTCTTTGTGGCTGTCTTTTGCTTTTCCCCTTGCTTATAGTGGCAACTGATATTGACACGGATTGGTCCTCTGGTTTATCTGCAGTGTCTGTCACTGGGGTTGGAGTGGCTGCAGTGTCTGTCACTGGGGTTGGAGTGGCTGCAGTGTCTGTCACTGGGGTTGGAGTGGCTGCAGTGTCTGTCACTGGGGTTGGAGTGGCTGCAGTGTCTGTCACTGGGGTTGGAGTGGCTGCAGTGTCTGTCACTGGGGTTGGAGTGGCTGCAGTGTCTGTCACTGGGGTTGGAGTGGCTGCAGTGTCTGTCACTGGGGTTGGAGTGGCTGCAGTGTCTGTCACTGGGGTTGGAGTGGCTGCAGTGCTTCGAGGGTTGAGTAGCTGTGTTGTCTGTTGCTTTGCCATCAGATCCAGGGACATCATCTTCCTGCTCTTTACAGAACAGGGCCCTATAGGCGTAGGCCAAGCCTCAGCACACTGCAGTGAGTTGTCCCTCTCTGGTATTGGCAAGAGGACAGCACACCTTGTCTAAGTGTTCTGCTAATTGTTCCGGATTCCTCATTTGTTCAGCAGTGAAATTCCAAAGCACTGGAGGGGCCAAATGGCTTAAGTGCTTGCCCATACGATCCCACACGCCCTGCCACTCACGACTGTCTAGCCTCAGGGGAGATCTCTCAGTAGTATTCTTAACTAATCATTTACCCTTAGACAAGACCCGAGCTGGATC
Source organism: Nestor notabilis (assembly GCF_000696875.1). Taxonomy (NCBI): domain Eukaryota; kingdom Metazoa; phylum Chordata; class Aves; order Psittaciformes; family Psittacidae; genus Nestor; species Nestor notabilis. The sequence continues at coordinate 12,677 of NW_009918579.1, forward strand.
CTGCTTAGCTTCTGAGATCAGACAAGATCAGGCATTCTCAGGGTGGTCACGCTGTAGGCAAAACATAGAGAGCATATGCAGCAACAAGCTGGTTCCCTGCAAAAGGAGCAGGATGCTTTCAAGGGCATTGAAAGGATATCCAAGATCTTTAACTTTTCCAGAATCTACTCCTACTGTAAATAGCCTGGTGGGGGAGCGGAGGGTGTGAGGGAATCTCTCCTCCATAGGCTGACCTCCCAAGGGAAGGAAAAATAAAGATGTGTAATTGTTAAAAATTCCCATTACATGCCTCCCATTGTATAAAGGTGATGACCATGCTGAGAATGCATGCCAGCCCAGTTTCATGATCAATGAGTCTATTGTATTACAAGTCATTACCATGAAATACAGCAAAACGAGAACCTTAGCCCAGGCCCCAAAGCCAATAAACATCAAAACAGCAAATATTGGCTCTAAGTAAGGTACAACATGCCCATACTCTGAGATCAAGCACAACAACTCTGAGAGAAGTAAATCAACATTGTAACAAGTGACTATTAATCCAAAACAATGAATGCTTATCACAAATATGATTAGACACACTCTGGTCAGATCTGTTGTTATCTCAACTCTTCGAGCCCCACGTCGGGCGCCAAAAAGAACTGTCATGGTTTAAGCCCAGCCGCTACCTCAGAACCACGCAGCCACTCGCTCACTCCTTCCCATCTTTCCCCCCTGCTCCTGGAGGGATGGGAAGGAGAATCAGAAGAATGTGAATCCCATGGGTTGAGGTAAGAACAGTCTACTAACTCAGGTATCATACAAAACCACTACTGCTACCACCACCAATAATAATAATGATAAGGGAAATAACAAGGGGAGAGAATATAAAACTAAAAGGGGAAAAGGAAATGAAAACAATAAACACATGTGATGCACAATACAATTGCTCAACACCCGCCAACAGATATTCAGCCCAACCCGAACAGTGATCTGGGCCTTCTGGGTAACTCCTCCCAGTTTATGGGGATGTCCATGATATGCTGTGGTATGGAATACCCCTTTGGCTAGTTTGGGTCAGGTGTCTTGTCTCTGCTTCCTTCAAGCTTTCCGTGCCCCTCCTCACTGGCAGAGCCATGAGACTGAGAAAGTCCTTGATCAGAGTAAACACTTCTTAGCAACAACTAAAAACATCCGTGTGTTATCAGCGTTGTTCTCAGACTAAAGTCAAAACAACAGCACTGCACCAGCTACTAAGAAGGAGAAAAATGACTGCTACAGCTGAACCCAGAATGATAACTATAACCTGAGAAATACTCTTCCTTCACTGATGATGTTAAGGAAACCTGAAGTACTTCAGCAATCAGATTATTGTATATTTACAGAAGACTTGTCAGCATCACTCTGAGCAGACAAGGTGACATCTAACAACAGCCTATCGTTGTGAAAGCTCCAAAAAATAAATGCCTGTTAGCAATTAAAACAGTCATAGAATCATAGAATAGTTAGGGT
>NW_009918580.1:0-13322 GCF_000696875.1 Nestor notabilis
CCAACCCAAACCATTCTATGATTCTATGTTCGCTACAGTATTTCTTTAGAGCAGAGCTATGTTTAAACGTATAAGCCAAAAGCCGTTTTGCTCCACATGCCCCAACCACTCTGTAAATACAGCACCTTGTGGTTCCAGCAAAAGCAAGAAAGTAGGGAGTTAGCTCCTTTTAAGATCAAGGCAAGCCATCTCTGCCAAGAAAACTCACCTCAGCATAGCTGGCAAGCTCCTGCTATCCCTGTGCTGTTTGCTGAACAAGGAAAGCATGAGTCCATGAACTAATAAAATACGATTTCTCAGTTGATTTTTATGGACAGGATTTTTCCAAAACTCTTTGGGAGAGTTGTCACTTACTTTCCTAGGGGCATAAGCATTGATATTTGGAGAGCATCTGGGTGCTGTTACAGCATCCTTCTGAAGATGCTGGCTATGCAGTATAAGCAGTTCATGAGGCCTTACAGTCAAGGTAGAGAAATGGTTTACTTATCAACTGTGTATCTGGGGGGGGCGCAGGGAAAACTGTCTCCACGATGCTTGCAGAGTAGACTATAGCAAGGGTTAGGGACTTGCAATGGAAATCACTGCCAACTGAAGAAAGTATGTTGGTACTGCATACAGTGCTGGTATATATGCCTTATATACCAGGTTCTTGGTCACTATTTTTATCTAAAATTCCCATGCTTACTCTGAAATCAACTGTAGTTGTTGTTTTGGGGTTTTTTTTTGTTTTTTTTCTGGACAGCAGAAAAGACATTAAGAGACTATGGCTTTCCCATCTCTCTTTATTTTGCCATAACAAAGCTGCTCTGTTCAATCTATTGTTTTGATTTTTGAATTAATTTCTAAAAGGATTCCTGATAGAGAATTTTATATTCCTAGCAATGAAACACTGAGTTGTAAAAGCACTGCTTTAATTTAAGAAACTTGATCTTTAGAAATGCAGTGTCTGCATGGACACTGTATGTTAGTACTTTGGGCGCATTCCTGTGCTGATTTCTTGTCAAAGATAGGCTTATCTCTATGTCTTGTTCAAAAAGACTTTTTCTTCTTTTTGAGGTCTGAAGCCAGTACTGTCATAATATATGATAATGTCTTCAAACTGACAATTACCTGGAGATATTTTTTTCTTGGATAAATTTCTCTGCCTTTATTTTCCTGTCCTGTGTGCAGAAACAAGGCATCACTGTAATTCTTATCTACTTTCTGCTTTGTTTGACCCTGTTTTATGGAAACCCTTCTTCAAGGGTCACAGACACGCATTTGAATTGTGACACCATACGATTGTCTCTGCTGTGCGAGAAGGGCAACATTAAAATGACAGAAGCAATGAGACAAAGTGCGGTGTGAACCAGCTCCAGTAGCTTAGTTTTGAAAAGCTTTGTTCAAGGCGTCACATAAATATGACAGAAGATAGTTTTATGGTTTAAAAAATGAAGAGACAATTATGTAGGTAATCTTTGCAACCTAGTAAAAAAATCATAGTACACAGAAATTGAAGTGTTACAGCTTCCTGTGATCTAAATTGGCATCTAATCTTAGTAGGTGAAACAACACTTGAGGATGTTGTTTGTAGTGATTGCTTTTTTATCACTTAAGAACAAAGTGGTGTTTTGAAAACCTTCATTATGTGAATCAGGAAAATGAGGCAATTCAGGTAATAAGTAAAAGCTCTGAAGATCAAGGAATCTCCGTGCTTTACTTCCTATTTATAATTGGTCCAGACCTTTATTTTCATGTTCTGAATCTCAGTCTGAAAACTACATTGGTGGGAGGAGTGGAGTAGCATTGTTATTAAGAGCAAAATCTTGTTCTGTTTAGAGCCTAAATAGTATTTTGCCTATCACCTCTCTACCACCTCCCCCCATACCCCAACATCCCCCCACCCAAATCAACAAGTTGCTTTTCCTGCCAAGGAGATGCTTCTTGACTGCTACAGGGACTGCCTCAGCTGTGGAGCAATTTTTTTATGGTTAAGAGTAAAACCTTCAACTTAGGTTAATTCTGTGTAACTAAAGATGCCTGAGAATTAAGCATCAAATCAGTCATTTAGGGCTTCCTTCTGCAGATGACAGGGAGGAAAAGAAGCAGAAAGGGAACCTGAAGATTCATCCCATCTCAAATAGGGCTTTCCTCAACATGGGCTATATTGGATTTGCTGTTTCTTTCCTTTGACTGTAATGGGACCCAAGATTTGCCTTTAAGACTGCATCTGGCAGTTAAATGGTTGTATACAGGTATTTGTGTGTGCAATTTGAATCCCAAGCATAGTCCTTAGAGCAACAACTGTCTTTGTTACAGAGGGTGTACCTGGAGATCATGCAGCATTTGCAACCAGAGACATTTTACTCTGGAGGCTGATGCTGAGTTTGTAGGGTTCTCATGCTGGTGGCTTACATGTATTTAGCTGAGTGTGATCATAGTTGTCTGAAGGAAGCTCAGCTTCAGGATCTTCTGCTGGTCAGACAGATTCTATTTGCTAAGACTTCACATGCTTGGAAAAAGCTCAGTCTGTTTGCTTGGGCAGTTAACTGCTTACTGTAGTAGTGAAGGGTGGATTTTGTCAGCGTGGTACAACAAAATTTTCATAGAACCTTGCAAGAAAAAAGGGCTTTTTGAAATAAGAGCTCATGTTATGTAAAATAAAAAAGTTTAGGAGCTGGGGGTCGATTCTTTGGGTTTTGTAGTGTATTTCCCTCATGAATTCACTGAGTAATTCCCCTGTTGTCCAAGTTTTGCAGAGCTTTCAGGGTCCAGCTGGCATTTGTCATGGTAGCTTGTTATTCATTTAGAAGATCAACTAGGGGGGTGTGTGGTTACCTAGCTGTTCTACCACTTCTCACCAATGTGGGTATATACTCACTTTAAGTCTCACGTCCTGGAGCTGGTTAAAGAAGAGTGCATGAGAGGCCCTACTGTAAAGGCTCCAGAAAGTTCAGAAGGTTTATTTTAGCCTGTCATATGTGGGCTTTTTCTTCTTCCGTAATGGGATGGTTTTCCTTTTTTCTCATCCAAATTTTTTTTCCTCAAATGAATTAAAAAACGCTAAAACTGGTAGATAAATAAAAGCAAACCCCAATCTCATGCAGCTTAATGCTGAGCTTCAGACTCGGCGTTTGATTAAACCAGATGTCTGTCAGATGTCTTACCTGTCTATGAAATGAAGACAAGATGCTTCTGAAGGTAATAAGAACAGTTAGGATTTCGAGTTCATACATTGAGTGTCCGTTGGATGGAGAAGGGGAAGGTGTTGCATGTTCCTGTGTAACCAGGATGTCTAGTGAAAAGTTGCACACAGTCAGTCTAGCTTTCTTTTCTCCTCTCCCACTTCAGTGTTTTAGCTTGAAAGTTCTGAAAACACTTCACTGACAAATTATAACTTTGAATAGGGATGAGACTTCATTTGTTTTGCTGTTTCTGTTAAATTTCAAAGAGCATCACAGCATTGTAGGCTGCTAAGCTGACAAAGGAAGATCAGTAGGAGAGTGAGTTTCTCCAGGCAAATTTTCTGACCCAAGACAAGGCAGCATAGGACTGTCAGGATACATTTTTGTCACAGGAACAGAAGAAGAAAACTGGACAGCTATCAATTGCTCTTCACAAGTGAGTTGCTCTGAAGAAGCATGGCTAATTCCAGCTGGAGCTTGGGATCCTGTGCTAGGCCTGGAGTAATAGCAGAGAAAGGATTGATTTCAGGGACTGTTTTATCATCCTTCCCATGCTAGGTGCAGGCAGTGCAAAGTGTCTTCATGGCAGATAAAGACACCTGATCTTTGCACAAGCAAATGTGATCTCTTTTCTAAGAGAAGAATGTCTTTCTCTTCTCCTGAGTTCCTGATGGATGAATTGCATTTCTACAGAGCCTTTCCACCCTGGCCTATGACTGTCCAGGCCAATCACTTGCTCATTCATGTTACTACAGAGCTAATGCTGCTTCAGCGATGGACAAGGAGTTCTGCTGAGCCTGCACTTGATTACCATCTCTGTTTACCACATGGGAGCAGTTATTAATATGCTCTCATTTTTAAGCCTATTATAACTCCTTCACTTCGATTAATCTTACTGTAGAGCTCTTTACTCTTTTAGCCTGCTCAAGATGTAAGTCTGATTGTAGCAGTACTTCTATTGTTTCCCTCCCACCTGAGGGAGGAGGCAAAAGGGCTATTGATTTTTATATAAAAATGAGTTTAGTGAGACTTGGAAGTTGGGTTTGATCCAAGGCTTACTGGAGTTGGTGGTGATCAGTCATTAGGTTTCAGTGGATTTCAGGCTCTGGCATCTGACTTACTGCCATGGTGTTCAGCTGTCTCTGTAGCAGGGGTTTTGTGGGTCTTCATCAATTGTTCAAAAGCAACAAACTGTCATGGGGAGGGAGGGCAGGGGGAGCATGCTGACCAGATATTTATCAACTGATTATTATTGTGATCCTATTCTCTTATCTTTCTGCACATTTCAACCTTGAATTGTGTGGTCATGGTGCATGTGATAGCAGTTCATAATGAAGCACACAATGACAGATAATACAGCAGAGCTTTAGTAACAAGCTTTCAGAGAGAAAAGATCAATATCTTTGAGATAAGTTGTAATTTAGCATGTATTAATAATATATTTTAAAAAATTAGTATTATGATGTGAAGACCAAGCAAGTGAATAAAGATAGGAAGGGCCTAACATGCATAGTCATGAACTAGTGATGTAATTCAGAGGCTCACCTGTGCCAGCAATTGGGCCACATCTGACTTGCGGGCCAGTCCTGTTCCTTTTTTCTTGCACACATGTTGATGCTTTGCCTATGAGCTGCTGCCTTTTTGTTTTTTTAAGAAGGAAAGGTTTCTGTGGCATGGAACAGAGGATGGCCCACTGCACTGCCCCAGGCCATCTTGTGGAAGGCATCCCCAAAAGATGGGACCACCTTCTCTGCCATAGTTCTTTCTACAGATGACTCCTGCAGCTCAAGCTTCATTTCTCCCCCTCTCCCTCTGCTTTTTCTCTACTGGCTTTTGACTGACTGGTCAACCAAATGGCATAATTTTCACCTGATAGAAAAGTGTGTGAACAGTACATCACTTTGACCTCTTCAACCCCCAGGAGCTTGTTCTGTACAGAAGCAGGCTTTTTCTATGCTTTGTTCTTGCAGATGTCATTTCTTCAGGCTTCTTCACTATATGATGTCAGGTAATGCATTTTCAGCTGGAACAAGTTGGTGTGGCTGTCCATTAAAGTTAAGAATAAATGTATTATATCACCACAAGGTGCCATTCATAGAAATGGGGAGAGGAGAAATTTATCCATGCATCTGCCTTTGAAGAAATGCGGCTATTTCTAAGGTCTTTGTAAAGACAGATTTAATCTGTACCTTTGAAATGTAGTAAAACTTAAAGAAAACAGCAAAATAGACTATTGCTTCTTGGAGCTCACTCTTTTCTGTCAAGCACATAGAAGGAAGATGTGGGGTTTTTATGTGAGGGAAGGATCATGAAGTATTGTTTATCTGCTATGTTTACTATTAACAATGGAACTGTACAAATGGAAGGAACAAAATTCGTGTACCCTGTGAATGCTATATGGAAGCAGGTTCTATATAATAGCTATTGTAAAATTCATCTATTACCTTAGCTTAAAAAGCTGCTGGTCACCCTCTCAGATACATCATTCAGTTTAGTGATAATGATTTACACTAAAAGGTTTAAAACTCAGGACAGAACTAGTGCTTTGTCCTTGATTTTCCTACCTGTTGCTGTAACACCCCTTAAGCCCCCCTGGGCTCTTCTTCTTGTCATCAGGCATCACATGTAGTGGCATCAATGAACAATGTAGCCAACAGGTTTCTCCAAGACTATCTGCCTTTCTGAAGAGGCTGTTGTTACTCTGTACCTCAGTTTAGTTCAACCTGAAGCGCTGGTTGAACACTGCCTGTTCAGGCAGTCTGATGGCTTGTACTCAGAGACTTGTGTTTGGTGAAACCACAATGCAGAGTGCCTGTTCTGCTGAGAGTAAACTTACTGAGGTGGGAATTTCCAAATGTCACACCTCAGCTTTTCAGTTTTGTCATGCTGGATTTCAGTGAGGTGCTCTGTGCCTGATAACTTTGTTTTACCACTCATTGTTCCCAGTTTACAGGTGCAATAACTCAGACTAGAGGTCAGCCTGGGGGAGTGAAGCAAGTGGTCTACCAAGGCCTGCTTGTGAAATAAATTTCACACACAACTTGTGAAAGTGAGATGAGCAAGGCAGCTCTGAACTTTTTGCATACTTTTGCTTGTCATTTTGGAGTCATGCATTTTTGTGTAGAGACTGTATGTACCCTACCTCCTCCCCTCTGAACACAGCAAAAAGATTGTATAACTAAAGGACAGAGAAAAGGGAGGGTGAGAATGCTGGGTCCATATTTTTTTCCTGTGAGTAGAAGACCCTGACTTGGAGAAGTAGAGGGCACCTGTGGGCACAGAGATCTTGTATGTACACCTGAGGATGTGAGCAATGGGTTAACATGCTAAAGGCCACAGCAGCCAGCAGAAGTAGAGATAGTTGTGTGATGGTCATGTGTATGAGGGATGACTCTCCACAGAACTGTATGGGTGCTGTCATCAAGACAGTATACATTTTCCTGTGAGTATAGAAGGCAGCAAACCTGGATGTGTACTTGATTTGCTCTGGCTACATTGAGAACTCAAGCTGCAATTGTTCTATGAGTGAGAAGGGGAGGTGGCTATAAATGCAGTTGAGGTTTTGAACTGGGAGGGGATGACAGAAAGGAGGTCTGAGTGATTCCCAGTCTGCTCATAGTTTCCACGTTCTCTGAGGATGCATGTGGCTGCATGTGACCTGCAGGAAGACTTGCTTTTCCATGCCAGACTGTGCAGTGCTGAAAGCCTTCAAGGAGAGGAGTCCATGGCTGCTCCTTCTGCCTGAGCTGCCCACACCTGCAGAAAGTTATTACAAGTACCTGGCAGTGTGACAGCTGCTGCTGAAGATCACTTTGCTTCCAGCCTTGTGACTTTTTACAGTGAAGATATTGGAGAATAGGTTCATCTCACTTTTGGGATTCCCCTGCTTCCCTCATACATGACTCCTGCTGGCTTTTGCTCCCCACTAGCCCCCCAATACAAAAACAGTGGCAGAGGTCCTTTGGTAGTGTTCAGTTCTGCTTGTGTCCAGTGATGCTTTTTGTCCTCTGGTAGTCTTGAATTGCGGAGAGTATGGAAAGTAGGATGCGCTGTCCAGGCAAAGTAACTTGCTGCCTGTTTAGCCTGTAGGAAGGAAGGTAAATGGGTTTGCCAGCCAGCCGCTGCATGACCGAGTTCCTGGTAGCTTTCTGCAGGCAGACTACTGCAGATCTGTGGGGCACCTAGTCACTTGCATGGGGTGTCTTCTGCTATCATGCATGAGAGGTTAAGCTCAGCTGCCTATATCCATCTCTCTAGTGTTCTAGAGGTGCCTTCTTTTGAAGGTTGTGAGGCTGCTCTGTGCCTGTTCCCAGTAGAACAGCTCACCAAGCAATGCCTGTGAATGTGGGTCTGGAAGTACAAAGTATTATATTTAAGAGGCTCTCTGCTGATTAAAGTAGATCTGAAGTTTATGGTTGTCCTTTCTTGGAAGGACAAGGCTGTTGTAGGGAGAGGACACAAGGACAAAGTGTATACGAGAGGCACGAGTTAATTTACATCTTGATCCAGATAAGTGCTGGTAGGGTTGCAAGGTATTTACAGTGCCAGTGACCTGACTCGATCCTGGTCGTAGAAGCATTGTGCTCCCTAGTAGCTAGTTTTTCTTCCAAGTATGTTCTGGATGTCTGATTGAGGGAGTCTATCGATAACATCCCTACTTTCACTGCAAAGCTCTTGCAGTGCCTGCTGTGAGCTTGCATAACTGTGTATACTCTACTGTGTATCTGGTCCAGAAGTGCTGTGTGGGTGGTAGAAAAATGTTGTGACGAGAGGCTTTGTGAAACAACAGAGGTGCATCTGTGTTTTTCTAGGACTTGCACTTTCAGTAACTGTGTAATTAGTAATTACCTGCCAGATTTTGTGTCTCTATGAATTTATTTATTAAATCCATTTGTATTTAGGTGGCAAGATGCCTCTGACCCTTCATTCTTTTGATATCTTTTTACCTAGCCAACAGAAGTAGAGAGAAACTGGCATCTGGAGACATTGGAGATGACAGCATAGAAGAGCTGAAACCCTTTCTAATGGACTTGTGCTTTTTCCATGATCAGAATTGGCATGTGGAAGCTGCTTTGATAGATTGTTTTTTCAAGTAGTGGATCACTTGGTATTTTGGATATGTTGAGAGAACTTTCACCTGTGGCTTGCGCTACAAGCAAGTGGATTTTTTTTTAGCATGAGAATGATGGATGGGAGGAGTATATATGATTGCACTGGGTGGGATTTCTTTTGGAGGGTTATTTTCCTATCCTCTGCCCAAACATTTTTGACCATATGCTTCTTTTTAAGAACAATATTATGCTTTCAAAGACTTACACTCTAGACGTACATTAAAATACACAATGTTAGAACATTTCTTTCGTTCCTCTCCAGCCATTCACCACATACATCTTTTTCCTTGCCAGTGAAATCTCAGCATTAAACACTGTGGTGTGTATCAAGGCTATTAATTATAACCTGCTATTTGAAATCAATGGCATTGAGAAGAACTGCATAAATGTGGTGGTGTGTCTTCTAAATTATCCTTAATTTGAGAACAAGATACATGCTTTGTTAGTTTTCTTCCTTGTTCAGAACAAGATATTAACCAACTCTGATATTAACCAGATGAGAATATTGATGAAACCATACTGAAGTTGCTGTAGTTATATTAAAAAAATACTTAATTCTTAAGTAACATTGCTAAATGTTAGGTGCTGTTTCATAGTTAAGTTCACAGTGGAAGTTAAAAGCTTTGAAACCATACTATAGCAGGCAAGATGTCAGGCTATGAGTTTAACAAGGTACTGTCAAAATTAAAGGCAGTGAGTGTATTGAGAGTCTGCCCCCAGTGACTCATCTTCTGAAGCATTTAAACTCCTTAGTGCTTAAAGGCTATCTTTTTAGAACTGTTCTGTTATTTACCTCTATTTTGTTTTCAGACAATTAAACCACCTTTGGCCATATAACGTTCTCCATGTTCCCTCTGTTCCCTGTGTGTCCCTCTCTTTTACCCCCTTGTTGTTATTTTGTAGCTTTTCTGCACTTTACAAAGACTTTTTTTTTCCCATAATGGTGGAACTCTTACAACTGCATTTAAAAATAAACAAAAAACCTGCTCAAAAAAAACCCAAAAACCCAAACCCAACCAACCAAACAACAACCTATATAAAACACTACAAGAATTTATTTCATTTGTGTAAAGTGATTAAGTGTGCATTTAAAGGGAGAAATAAATGTCTTTTACTGATTTGGAGCTCTGTAACCTATTGAGTTTTACTGGTGTCTTGAGTATGTGATAAAGAAGAAAAGATTGCTTTTCATATTAAGGCAGATGTATTTGAAGAAAAGGCACTGCATGAAGTGGTAGCACCGCTGAAGGTCTTGAGGGTTTTTTTTGGGATTTCCCCTATAACTGTACATTTAAAGTAATTGCATTGTTGTTTGGTATTTCTTCCTTGTTAGTATAGTATCTGAGCAGCCACTAGGAAGTTAAATGACATGAATTAACATGTAGCTTGGTGCAGCTTGTTCCCTTTTTCTTTTGTGTGTGTTTTTAGTTAACAACAAACAAGCAAATTGATCTTATGCCAAGTGCTAGTGGTTGGCAATCCCTCTAAAATCAAATTGTTGTCTTACACTCATTGGGAAGCATTTGCTCCTAGCAAAGCAGGGCTCTCAGGGGAGTAATATTAGGATTTCCAGTAAGGAGCAGAAATACTGGAGTGTATCTTATAAACATCTTAGGTCATGTAGATAAATAGTAAACGTCAGAGATTATATTGTTTTCTCTTCTATGTCTAAGGCTAATGTGGCTTTATTCCATGTGACATATTGAAGAGATTTTTTTTTTGACCCATGAAGAAAATGAGGAGTCAGCTGCTTAAGTGGGGTAAACACCCAGAGCTCCAGAGAGGGCAGGAGTGTTTTTTTGGTTTTTTTTTTGTGTGTTGCTTTTTTTTTTTTTTTGTTTTGTTTTGTTTTCTTTTTGGTACGTGAGAATCTGGCACTGAAAATAAATTTAAATTCTAGTGGGAGTATGACTAGACCTGCATAAATGACATCTGCCTCCACATCAGAGTGGTCATCTCTGGCAAAGAGTGCAACCTGGATTCTTACTTTCCAAGAGAACATCCTTATGGCTGGCCATGCTCTCATGTTTTTCCTTCTCTCCTAGCCACCAAGTACACAATTGTTTATGCCAAATGGCACAATTTCTCTGGGAGCGATTGTGGGGCTTGCTCCAAACTGCCCAGTTGTTAATGTACTCTCCTAAATTGTGGGAGACTGGCTCAAGTCCCTGCTCTGTGTTGATATGATGTTGACCTGAACGTTAACAACTGTCCTGGCGGTCAGAAAGGCATCAACTTGAACTTTGAGATGCTTGAGAATTGAAAAAGGCACAACAGGGACAGAAAGGGAGGCTTTGCTGCCCAGAGATTGTTTGTTTGTTTGTTTTTCATAAGCCAAAAAGACCTGACAAATTTTACTTAAAAGCATCAACAATTCTGGGTTAGTCAGTTGTTCTTTTCACCACCTTGTTTTGGAGGAAACATTGTTTGCTTAAAACTTGAGAGATTGTGCTGTCTCTGTACTTTTCTGGAGAGAGCTTCCAAGAAGACAAGCACTAGGGGGATTAGTAGGAATAACAAGGATTCTCATCCTTAGGTTCTGACAAGGATCCTTCAAAATAATTTTATTTCTTCAGGAGAGAAAGGTCTGAAGTTGACTTTTTTAGGCAAGTAAAGAGACTGACAAATGTGCACAGGGATATGAAAGGTAATGCAAATGTGAACTTATGAACGTATGTATTGTATTTTATTACTGATATATATGTATCTGAAAATACTAGGGGAGGATTTCTACTAAATAATCTTGGTTTTTATCATATAAAACTAAACCTTCATAAATGTGTATGAAATGCAGCCCGACCTAATGAAGTAATCCAACTTCTATTTAAAGGTGACTATATTTTCACCTTTTATATGTGGGAAATATCAGTGCCTGATAATGAAGTTGTATAGTTTTGTCAGCCATACTGACCCATAGCTGAAGGCTTTGAGCTGGGCAGAGCTCAAGGACACTCTCTCTCTGTGTCCTGTTCCTCTCTCTGCCTGATTTGAGCAACTAGCATAATGAATCATCTTCCACTCATTGCAAATCACAAGGTATTTGTGAAGATTTATATGTGTGCATGTGGTATGTTGGGAGATATGCAGATTATTTCTGATCCTCCCCCTACCCTGCCTCTCATTTGCAAGGAATCTGTAATGTGCAAAAAAGCTCTCCGATAGAGCACACCAGGTTCAAAAGAGCATTGCAGCATTTGGGGAAGGGTAGGTCCTAGGGAACAAATTTTGGAAGTGACTGTTGTCTCTTGTTGAGAACAGGAGCAAACATTGGTGTCCTGGCTACATATAGTTCAATGACTTGCAGTGAATTCCTTCACTGCACTGAGGGATCTAATTACATATGTAGAGCTACTGGGAGGACAGAAGTGTTCACAGCAACATAGGAAATGAGAGGCTTCTCTGGCTGTCATTTTGGTGTAAACTGGCAGTTTCCCAGAGAAGTCAGTAACCCCCCAGTAATCGTACAATAGACTCTGGCCTACACTGGATCTGTGTGTGGAGGGTGGTATGACTCTAAGAGATAATGTAGTTCCTCATTGCAGAAACAAAGTTTTTAGTTGGTCTGGAGAGTAGATACCCGATTCTACTGGTATGTCTGCTGCTAATGAAATCTGGTAGGGAATCGTTATTTATAAGGAGTCTATTTTTAATAGTGCTGCTGTAGCAATTTAGATTATCTGAGACCTATGTACAGAGCATAGGCTCTGCTGGGCTTTTTGCCTGTTTATTAGATGGGAACAGCTGTGTATCTGAGAACACAATTTGTTACCAGGGTTTCTCTATGTGGTTAAAGCCTGTGGCTCTTCCCCCTGACTCCTCTGATGTTTGTAATTAAACCAGACCCTGATGTGTGCTATTCATAAGAAAGTCTGAAGAGGGGAACTTTGTTTCCCTGGCTCACCAGCCATCTCGGCCATTGCTTCTCTATAGATTGACCCGGGACTGTGGGATGGAGAAGCTGCCCTGAAGCAGGTGGCTGCTTATTGCTCATTCTTTTATTTGTAGCGTATCTGTCAGGTTTGTCCAGAGCAGGAAACTTTAAGACATTATTTCCTGAAGAATGATGAGTTCTCTGTTTTGCACTGGGCTGGTACCTTTCTTTCATTCTGTTTCTGTGAACATGTTTAAATTGCAAGGTTGAAAAGCCACGTTTGTAGATTCTCTTCTTGTCCTGATGTCAGCGCAGGACACTGTCTCCTCGTGTCGTTTTGCAGAGTTCGTGATAGCAAATGCATCAGAGTTAGTCCTGTGTTGCAAAGCCTGACTAAACATTATAGCTGTCTAGTGTTAACTTGTAGTACTTGATTTATAGGACATGGGGGATGTGGTAGTGTTTTCAAACCTTTTGAATTGGGAACTGTAATCATTTGTCCTTACTACCAGGACCACTACACCTCCTACCTCGCCTGCGTGGTGGAAGAGCATCCCACCGCAGGTCTTCTTTCCCAGCTTTTCTTTCCTCTCTCCTTCATGTGAGTTCACAGGAATAAGAGCAACCTCTGCAGAGTGTAACAACCCTGGGACCTAAATAGACATGTACAGGATAGAGTATCCTAATGCAGTTGAGATGCATGTGTTATGCATTGTCCTGAATTCAGGAGAGCAGTAACATGCTTCAACCTGTTTGTATTTTGTTGCATGCTCACAGCAAGCACCCAGAAATGTAAAAGTTGAAATTACTTTGGCCTTTGACAGCATTTTGGCTGGCTTATTACTACAGGATTTCTTCTGCTGGGTTTGTGCTAACATGCATCAGCACAAAGGTCGTGACTGAAAGGCTGTCATTGCCATCTGAAGGCCTTTATAGGCTAAATTGTGAACAGTTATTGTTACACACAAGATTTGGAATAGTAAAAGCAGAAGCTCAGAAGCAGTAAACTACTCCCAATATTTTTCTTTTTTATTATTATTATTAAAAAAAACCCCAAACAATTAAAACCAAACTCATGACAAACTTTTCTCAGAGAACTGAGAAATGACAGAATCATAGAATCCTAGAATGGTTTGGGTTGGAAAGGACCTTAAGCTCATCTAGTTCCAACCCCCT
>NW_009918580.1:13345-34091 GCF_000696875.1 Nestor notabilis
TGCCCGAGGCGCAGTCCCTGATGAAGAGTCCCTCTCCAACATCCTTGTAGGCCCCCTTCAGATATTGCCGTTGATTTTCTCTGTCTTGCTCCAAGATCAGGTCCTTAAAGTTATTTTAAAATATGCTGGCTGTTATTTAAGGATTTTATTAAAGTCCTTGCTTTGGGGAATTTGGATAAATATAGTATTTATTTTAATTAACCTTTACTAGTCTTTCTTTCTGCATGAAAAGTTGACCTTTATAAAATACCATTTACATACCCAAAAGCCTGCTGCTTGCATTCTTCCAGTCTGTATATATATATAAAAAAAAATAAAAATTATCTGTGTATATGTAAATAAAAGGGTGTGAAAACATGGCTAAACTGGTGTTAAGTATTTAAGGACTCTTTACTTTGGACAGTGGTGTTTGTACACAGACATAAACAGAAAAACCATAGACAGTGGTTGACTCAGGGCTGTTCTAAATATTATGTGGTTAACCAGATTCCTGACAGACAATGGGTCTAGAGCTCTGTGTGTGTGTTTGGGAGACATAGTCTAGAAATCTGGTTGTGTGTATGTGAATTAAAGCAGTACTTAGAGGCATTGGTAGAGATCATGATGGCTATGGACTAGCCCCTGTATGGGTATATAGTAAGAGAGATTCTCTGTCTCAAACATCATGTGAACTGACTGGGCTGAAAGATGTTGGGAAGACTGTGGGTCAGAGTGGGAAAATGACTGCTCAAGTCATGTTGCATGACTGCATTTCATCTGAACCCCTGCTAAGCATGCTGTCCCCTAAACCGACCTGTCCTTTTTTGTTCTTAGATTCATCACTCATTCACATGCACAATTTTTCCTGTTTTCTCATGCCAAGCAGTCTAGAAGAGACATCTAAAAACCTTTCCTCAACTAAGACAAGTGTGAATAAACACAATTTTTGGAGAATATGAGGTCTGGTATGCTTGTTAAATTCCCCAGATTGAATTTGCCTTTAATATGCTCTTGGGGTTGAATTTCAAATGTGTTTAAGTTTCTAAAGATGTGAACAGATGCGTAGTAAAATTTTCAAAGGCTTTTAACTTGCTTAGGTGCTTTTGAAAATCCCTTTAGGTGTCAGTGTGTCTTTAATCTCCTCAATAAATTTGCAAATCCTTAGAACCTGTTGTTCAGCATTCAGGACTTGAACAAGGTCTGGAGTCTCTGCCTTCTGTCCATATTTCTGTAGGTATATTTATTGCAGCTACGGAACACTGACTGTAATTGTGTAAATGCAAATGGGTCCCAGTTTTACATCTGACCCTCAGTCGTACAGATGTATGATATTCTCAGAATAATTGTTTTAGACACAGAGGGCTTGTAGTATTTTGTAATCCTGTTGCAAAGACGAGATTCTTCTCTCCATTCTTTGAGAAAATCCCGTCTTCAAACAAAGCTTGTATAAAAGAGAGGTTACTTAAATGTTAAAATATACTTACACTCATCTACAGTGTCATACAGCTCACACACAATTACAACCTCACCTTCTCCTGCCAATGGAAACATGATTTGAACAGATATGTATTTTAGGGGAAGGGATTCACCTTAGTGTCTGTATCTCTCTGTTTCTTGGCTGCTAACTGAATAACAGTGGAGATGGAAGGCAGAGCTAGTGCAAAAAAGTGCACTAATTTATCCTTGAAATCTAGCATGCACACTGAGATTACTCAGAAATGTTCCTTCATGGTTCAGAGCTGAAATCAGTCCTGTTGTGATGATAGCTCAGTGGTAGAGGGAAAGAGCTCTTAAGTTTCAGGCAGAACAAAAAGTTGATGCATTTTTTTTCCCACAATGTGTTCTGTTTGAATAACTTGCTATCGACTGCTCATTTTAGGACCTGACTCCATTTTACACCTGATTTTTGAAGCCCATTAGCTCCAGCAAGCTTTGGAAAAGGATGCCGGAATAAATATGCAAGAAATACTGCACGCCAAGCAGTGAGTGTAACGAGGTTTGGTGTGATAGCTGGGAACTGGTCCATTGCTCTAAGGAAGCTGCATCTCATGTTAGAGGCTGTCTCCAGTGTTTCTTATTGCCAAATTACTTTTTTATCCTTTGGTAAATGTGTTATGAGGATGATGTCACTTAACATCATGGAGGAAATTTTAGCAAACTTACTAATTTAGTACATAGGGTGAAGGATCTCCACTTGCAGCCTGCAGTGTGAATTTTTATTTGTGAGTGGAAATGCTAAGGACCTCAGTGTCAAATGGAAGCAATGTGTGATAAATCTCCTTGAGAAAGCTAATTTACCAATTAAGTTTTGTTTTGAGAACCAGTTAGGTTGTTACTTTTTCCCAGTGATTATTTCTTCTTTTTGCATTTTTCAGGGCTCCGTTTGCATAATAAAACATTACTATTGACCCAATGCAATAAAACCTTGCAAATGATGAAATGATTGCTGGAAAATAATTGTCTCTGAAATTTGTACCATACACTACTTATTTTGTTCCTGACACTTGCTCCATCATGCTTTATGGGTGCTCCTTATAGAAAATGAAATTGCCCTCAGCCAGCCAGCAGTAAAAAATAATGCATTCCTTGTCTAAAGTATGCTCCAGATGATTAAAGGAGGGACCTTTAGAGGCTGAATTTAGTGATGCTGTAGCCTATTTCTGAAGTTCTCTGTCTCTCTCTTGAGATAATGCAGTGTATTCATTTCCCCACTGCCATTATTGCATAATGGTTCTTATCTCTAGTATCCAAAACTGGGACTTTTTCAGAGTTAATGACAGTTTATTTCGACAGCTTTGGGGAAAAAAAAGAAAAGATAAAAGTGCCTGAACCAAGAGGAACTTTCCATTGACCCCTGTCTCTGCCGAGCCTTGCATTAGGCCCTGGAAGGGGCCTGTGGAGGGACCACTGCACTTGTTCCCAAGTTGTTGTACAAGGTAGGATTAAATCCTGGCACTCTGTGCCACTTAGATTTGCACTGTATCAGCGAGGTCTTGGAAGCTGCGTTACTCTTAGTTGTGAAGGTAAGCACTTCTACAATATGGTGAGGAGCAAGGCTGGAATAATATCTGGGGTTGCGGGGGGGGCTGTAAATGTGGGTCAGTGGAGGGAAAGAGGTTATGGGAATGTTGAGTGAGCTCAGTCAGATCTGCTGATTTTGAGTAGATATTTGTGTCTTAAGGGTGATGTGGTATTCCAGTAATTCTCAGCCAATTCCTGCGTAATGTCAGGTTGCTTGTAGCTATTGCTGTTCCTGGAACATAGATCAGCAGGTTGCTCTGGTGCATGTGCAGAGATACTACTTTATCTGGTAGCTCACCATTGCATAGGAAAGCTGTTTGAATCCTTCTGCCCAATGATTCCCATGTTTCCTGTAGCCTTTCTGGTTGAAAAAAGTAAATCAAAATTTTTTTTTCTTTTCTTTTTCCCTGCCTCCCACCCACCCCCCAGTTGAATCCACTTCCTTCTGTCTTGAACTATTCTGCAGAGAATTCAGATCCTGGTATGTTGGGTTTGTGTGGCAAGGTTTTGGTAGTGGGGGAATGCTCCAGGGGTGGCTTCTATGAGATGCTGCTAGAAGCTTCCCCTGTGTCTGGTAAAAGCCGATGGCAAGCAGCTCCAAGAAGGGCCACTGCTGGCCAAGGCCCTTCAGCGATGGTGGTAGCACCTCTGGGATAACATATTTAAGAAGGGGAAACAGTTGCTGTGCAGCAGCAACTGCGGTTGAAGAGAGGAGAGAGAATATGTGAGAGAAACAGCTCTGCAGACACCAAGGTCAGTGAAGGAGGAGCAGAGGAGGTGCTCCAGGAGCTGGAGCAGAGATTCCCCTTCAGCCTGTGGTACAGACCATGCTGAGACAGGCTGTGTCCCTGCAGCCCATGGAGGTTCACGTGGAGCAGATCTCCACCTGCAGCCTGTGGAGGACCCCATGCTGGAGCAGGGGGATGTCCAAAGGAGGCTGTGACCCTGTTGGAAGCCTGTGCTGGAGGAGGCTCCTGGCAGGACCAGTGGAAATAGGAGCCCAGGCTGGAGCAGGTTTGCTGGCAGGACTTGCGATCTTTTGGGAGACCTATGCTGGAGCAGTCTGTTCCTGAAGGACCACGCTCCATGGAAGGGACCACACTGGAACAGTCTGCTCCCGAACGACTGCATCCCATGAAGGGACCTATGCTGGAGCAAAACATGAAGAACTGCAGCCTTTTGGGAAGGACTTACATTGGAGAAGTTCCTGGAGGACTGTTTCCCATGGGAGGGACCCCATGCTGGAGCAGAGGAAGAGTATGAAGAGTCCTTGCCCTGAGGAGTGGCAGAAACAACGTGTGATGAATAGACTGCAACGCCCATTCCCAGCCTCCTGTGCCTCTGATCAGGGGGAGGTAGAAAAAATGGGTGAGGGAGAGTGGGAAGGTGTTTTTAAGATTTGGTTTTATTTCTCATTATCCTACTCTGATTGGTAATAAATTAAATACATTTTCCCTATGTTGAGTGTTCTGTCCATGATGGTAATTGCTGAGTGATCCCATTTCCTTATCTCGATCCACAAGCCTTTTGTTATATTTTTCTCTCCCCTGTCAAGTTGAGGAGAGGAGTCATAGAGCAGCTTTGTTGGGCACCTGGCATCCAGCCAGGGTCAACCCAGGAGTGTGCTGTTGGGATACTGCAGGCTGTCTCTAGTACCTCATGTCTACCCCATCAGAACTGTACTGAAGACTGGTCTTGCTGATCAGACCTGCTGTTCTAGTTCATCTGCCTGCCAGTGCAGCATCCCTCCATCCAGGGTCTTTTTCTTGGCTGCCTGCAGCAATAACTCAAGATCTGTCTGCCATCTGGATGACACTTCCCACAATATAACCTAGTGTTGGTTTATTGTGTAATGCTGTAAATACATATGGCTATGTGTATCTTTTGCATAACTGCAGCTGTAGCAGTGAGAATGGTGGCTTGTGGGGCTTAGGAGACTTTGAGCTCTGCTGCTAACTTTCTCTGTGAACTAATGTGCAGGATGCTTGCTCTCCTTGAATGTTAAATTTGTTTTAAAATCTGATTTGAAAACTCTTAAATTGGGGTTCATTTTTAAGTCTCTCAATAAATTTTGAAAATGCTTCACCTTATAATAGTTCTTTTCTGCTACCTGTCTTCATGTTGATGATGCTTTTAGGCACAGCTGCATAATATGTTCACAATATGCTTCAAAATCCTATGGCCTGCAACACCAGAGAGATTTGTGTATCTTAACGCAGTGGCAGATCAGGGCACCAGCTGTAAAGATGGGAGTGTTTCATCCCAGCTGGGGTGATAGATTTACTGTTGGCAATGTTATCAGTCACATTCATGGCAGAGGCTCTCCAAAGCTGGCAGAGAGCATGGGTCACTGCATGTTTTACTGCAAGACACACATAAAAGCCAAAATGTTTGTACTGCCATTTTATTAAGCTGTCTCTGTAGCTCTCTTGTTTTTCTGTTGTGCTAGGTTACATCCCAGCAGACTTGGGGAACATGTGGTGCTCATTAAGTATTTCTCAATAGGTCAACAACAATCCTGAACTGGTGAAGGTCTGTGCTAACAAACAGAGGTTGCCAAATCACTGGTGTCTGACAAAGCCAAACTCCTTACCGAGTGGGAGCCAGCTCACCTATCATAGTCCTCTGTATTGCCAGACTTGGAGACTTAGAGATTACCCTTCATCCTTGTTATTTTGAGATGTTGCATTTGTTTCCTCATCTCTTGGTGTCCAGCTAGAGAATGCTGTCAGATATTAGCAGCAGCAGGGATATTTCAGGAAAGCAGAGCTCCATTTGTACCTAGTGATGCAATCATGGTATGAGTGCATGATTTGAAAAAGATAACTCTGTCTGATCCTTCAAGGACCTTTGGTTGTCCTTAGTTTTAATGTGAAACATACGGCTGTAGTTTGGAGCTGAGGATAATGATTCAGACCAGAGAGATAGATACCTGATGGTGACTGTCATCTCTGTTGGCAAATAGAAAACTTCAACATCCCTCTTAAATCTTGTGTTGTATGGGTTTTTGTTGTTTTTTGGGGTTTTTTTGTTATCTTTGTCATTGGTTGCTATAGCCAAATTGATTACTGGGGATTTAAATATATGTGAACAGAAACTGAAATGACACCGTACAGTACTTTAATTTCAGCTTCACTGTAACATATTTTCCCTGTCCCCCTCTCCTTTCGTATTTTGAATGCAGGTTAAGGAAAGGGGTCTGGAAGGAAGATTGAATGTCTCCTGCATATAACATTAACCAAATTTTTAAACAGAGCCATTACTAGGTGGCTGTTTCTGGTCACCGGGAGCTTGACTTACAAAAAATATTTTGACAGTAAAAGATGTTGCTAGGCACTAATTTAAATAAAAGATGGGTCCTATGACATTTAGGCTTCTAGAACAAGTAAATTTCTGACTTTTCCACCTTGTTTGTAGCTATAGAGCAGGACAGAGAAACAAACTGCCCTAATTTTTCAACTCTCTATTTTTCATGTGAAGTATTGACATTTGGGGAAAATGCAAATAGGAGCATTCGCTCTTTGTTACTTACTGAAAGCAGTATTTGACACTGTGCTATATTTATAAAGTTTGAGTTAACCTCAAAAGTCAAAGCTCTATTATGAGTGCAACTTTAGAAAGAACCTTCTAACACTAAAATTTGGGGCAGGCATCGTTCTCTGCAGTACTTGAAAGGTTATTTGAATGTCCTAAGTAGAGTGTGGAAGAATTAGGCTGTAACATAAATTCCTTTTAAAAAAAATCATCTTAAATTTAAAACCAGGTTTGCATTCTAAAAATAAGAATTAAGTAAAGATACTTCATGTTGCTTCAAGGAGATAAGCTAACTGCTTTTTACTGGTCTTACAGAGGAGACCTTGTTTGTTTGTGTTTCAGTACAAGCTTGGAGGAGAAGGAATAAGTGCCTCTGTCATGGCTTTACTCCAACAAGATATATGAAATCAACATTAAAAGCCAGTGCATCAGTGCCTGTCACTGCCACACTGTTCTGCTGTTGTATGGCCATGCAGGGAAGATGAATTAAGTTGAGCTAGGAAATGAGTTTCTAGGATATTTTTCTGCAGTCAGCAAAGTTAAGTGAGATGACAGCACTTAACTCATTTTGCTGTATTTGAAGTTTGAGGTACCTACAGCTTGAAATGCTCAATACCCAAATAAGGTTGGGAGAAGCCAATTTGTATTTTTCAGGCTCTATTAAGATGTGGAGGAGAAAATCAAAGCCACATGTAAAAGGTCATCAACAGGGACAAGTATTTCCTTGTAATATACTTAGAGCACTTCATACACAATGGCTGTAGCAGGACGTAATCTGAAAAAGTATCTTGTACTGCTCCAGTTCTCCAGGTCCCCTAAAAACTTGTTTGCTTGAATCACGAAATCTTGCCCTTAACATGCCAGTGGTGTGGATTGGGATTTTCTGTAATTCTGAGCTGAGATGTTGGACATGGTTAAAGAAAAAAAACCTCTATCAGAAGTCGCTCATTTGCTCTTCTACATAACTGATGTCAGCTTAGTAAAAATGATTTTTCTTTTTCTTTCTTGCATATGTTAACTGGAGATTCTGAACCCGCCTTTTGGCATTAGCAATCTTTAGCAATAAAAAGGAAGATTTAGTAAAGCTTTGGAAAAAGAACAGGCCCTTCCTCTTGTACCAGCACACAAAGCAGCAGAATTCATTTTCAAGACTTACTATCCAGACTGAGTTTGAAAGAAAATTTCATTCACCAGCCGCATAAAATTGTACCAAATGAATTTAATTTGCTGCTTCCAGTTATCAGTGTCTTTGATCTGGTGTGTCAAAATCTAACCTCTTCACCCCTCTTCTCGGGAATGTTCCTGTGTTACGGAAGAGGTGGTAGGCAGAGCTGCAGAAAGGCTGATCTTCTGTCCCAGTCAGACACAGCTAACACAGAGAGTGCAGCAAGACCTAGATCTACCTGCAATGTGCTGTGTAGCCTCAGCTGATCTTGTAGTAAGCAGTTTCTTTTTGAATGGAATGGATTTGATGACTTAAGTTTAATAGTATGTGACCTTCCCTTAAGTGTAGGTCACTTGTGTGTTTTAACCTAAGACATGAGATGTAGGAATCAGCTGGAGGAGTGGACTTCTGCCAGAAGGATTGTTTGGGCACTGGATAGGCCATGGTTGTGCTGTGTTTGCTCTGGAGTTATTAGCGTTTTGGATTTAATTGGTGAATTGTCCCTTCTGGGAGCACTTGTGAGCCCAGCAATATGCTCCATCAGCCGTGTACAGCTCATAAACTCTCTGTTAGGCTTCTCATTCTTTTTTTTTCCTGGCTTTTAAGTTCTTACCATTTGAATTGTGAAAGTGCTTAGCAGGTCTGAACTGCCACGTGTAGAAGGGCCAATCCCTTCCCCAAGACAATGTACAGTTTAAGCAGAGAAAAGATGGGGAAAAGAGGCATAATTTATCCACAGTGTATGAGTACACTGCAAAGAAAGTAACTAAGGAGTTAGTGGTGTGATTTGCAAAGGGCCTGGGTTGGTGGGGTACTTGGCTTTTTGGTACCAGAAGGAGTTAGACAGGAAAGAGATTACAGAGAGTATAATTTCCAAGTATGGATACAGATTTCAGCCTTCCTTCTGGCAGCTCATGTGTAGGAACCTGGAATGCACACAGCGCATCTGTGTACTGCATGCGGTAATTGAATTATTAACAGAAGTGAAGACCACAAGAGTTGAACCCAGGTTGCACAACTTATTCAGAGCCTTCTAAGGGCTTCTTCATTTTCTGGATTAATTGAAGACACACGCTTTTCTCCCATTTCACTTCAGCTTTTTTTTTTTTTAATTTGTCTTATTTTGTGTGGTACTTTAAGGCTTAGGTGAAACACAATTTTCATGCTATTCCCTTTTTTTACCAGAAAGTCCCATTTTCTTACAGTTCAGTTGTAAGATTTAGTGTAGGAAAAGTCAGTAATGTTTCAAGATTTTAATTATCAATCAGTATGTTTAATATTAAGCTGCAAAGGGAAATTTTTGGCTGAATTAATGACCAGTGGCACTATTAATGCTAAAAGAGTCCATCAAGATCATGTTATTATCATAAATGCCAGGAATTAAACATGATTAGGCCATTAATTTAAGTTGCTACTGTGTTTAATAGTTATTGCTGTTGATTGAAAGGGATGCTGCTAGGGCTGGCAGGTGAAAAGCTTGATCTCTAATTTTTGTTAATCTGTTCAAAAATGTTTGACAAATTCCTGAAGACAGAGTCTGAGTGCACACATGATTTTTATTTATTTTTTTTTTTATATATATATCAGGTAGTGGCCATGACCAAACCAAAACGCAGTCTAGCACCAACTTTGAACTAATGCTTTGACTTAGTTCAGTTAGTTTGTTGTTCTCCTGGTTTTGGCTGTGATAGAGTTAACTTTCTTCCTAGTAGCTGGCTTAGTGCCATGTTCTGGCTTTAGGGTGAGAATAATGTTGATAGCATTATTAGGAGCAGTGCTTACACTAAGTCAGGGACTTTCAGCTTCTCACACTGCCCTGCTGGTGAGCAGGCTGGGAGTGCAGAAGAAGCTGGGAGGGGGCACAGCCAAGACAGCTGACCCCAATTGTCCAAAGGGATATTCCATACCACAGAACATCATGCTGAACAAAACAACTAGGCGGGGAACTGCTCAGGATGGGGTGTCAGCCCACTGCCTGGGGTCTAGCTGGGCATCCGTCAGTGGGTGGTGAGCAACTGCATTGTACATCACTTCTTTTGTGTACTCTTTTATTATTATTCCTTTCTTTTCTGTCCTATTAAACTGTCTTTACCTAAATCTATGAGTTTTATCTTTGCACCCCACTACCACCACGCCCTGATTCTTTTCCCCATCCCATTGCAGGGAAGTGAGCAGACAGCTTGTGTGGTGTTTAGCTGACTGGTGGTTAAACCAGAACAGTTCTCTTCACTGAATACTTGTACAATAATCTTATGTTTGCATGATTGGGTTGTGACCTTTATATACAGGGGATTGTGATTATTTTTCTTTGATACATAAAGTGTAAGAGTGTTAACCCAGGCATAAAGCCTTATTTGAAGTTTCATACATGCTCTCTCTAGGACTCATTGTGTGACACTTGAAAACATGCTTGGATTGTAGCTCCAGGGATTACTTTTTGTAATAAACTTAAAATGCTTTTGCAATATATATCCAGATTACTGTAGAAAGGAATTGTCCTGACTTCCTCTTGCCTGTGGCTGTTTCTCACTGTTTTTGTTATGCCAGATTTAGGTTTTTTTCCCCCCAGAGTTTTCAGCTTCACAGCTGATTCTGAATGCTAGTGTCAGTGTGAAAGAGGAGATAGATGAAGAGCAGGTAGGTGGAGGGGAGTGTGAGCTAGGTTGCCCTTCAGCAGCTACCTACACCTTGGTTAAAGTGACCATGTAACAGCCTCAGACCCAGGCTCTCCTGATTGTGTCTCTTTGCTCTTAGCTGTACCCAAGAACAACTGAGCTTGTTGGAGTATATGATATGTTGGTTGTTTAGATGATTGAGTTTGTACCAGCAAGCTAGTGTGGCAAACCAGCATTGGAGGCAGTGTAAGGAATTGGAGTGGTTGATCTGAGGCTGAACTTTGGGCCAGTATGAATATATCAATATATCTGTATTTTCTGGTCTTCATAATGATGAAAACCCATGCCTTACAGGTGAGAAGTATGAGGATGTACAAATATTATAGCTTGTGGCCAAAGGTGGTGTAAACTAACCCACACATGTTAAAGGTGGACAGGTACAGGGCCTTGCGTGAAGGAGACATGGGTGGATGTTATCCTAGGCATGTTCTTTCCTGATACTGATCTTCTATGTAGTACCTGTAATAAAAAGATATTTTAATAATGTGTGTGTACACACATGAACATGCACACTAGCAGTTCACATTTCTACACTGTTGTGCCATTTCTGCACTGCTTGCTTCACTGCTTCACATGGAATAACTGAAGTACTGTGGACCTAGGACTGGTCTGTGTTAGAAGGTGGTCTCACTGGAGCATGTTGCACAGAACATACAGAGCAGATGTCTTGTTGTCCAGCGAATGTCTTTAATTGCTGGACATCCAGAACTTCTCCTGAGGTGCGTGTTTTGTTCACTTGAAAACCTTTCTGGTACTTCTGAGCAGGGTTAGCTCTGCTTGGAAGAAGGTGCTGACAACTAATGTAACAGGCTTGGAAAATATGCTATGGTGCACCTAAAGGGAGAGCAAAGCTGAAGCTGCATGGATATTGTCACAGAATTGGCCTGGCCACCTTGTGAGCTGGTCCAGTCTCCTTAGCTTTGATAGGTGTTAGAGGGTATGTGCTCCTATAATTTATAGGTATTCAACAGAAAAATGTCACTTGGTGGCTTTGCGGCATAATGTGTGCCTGATGCTGTCTGCAGGGCTTGCAGATACACTTATAATGCAAGGGGAATCAGAGCCACCCACAGAACTGAAATGTTTTCAGGAGATAAAGGCTATTAAACGGCTTGAAAAGACCAGTTGGGTCTCTAGAGTGTGAAAAGCCAATTTTGACCTTATGGAAACTTTACTTGCTGATCTTACAAAGGAAGTGTTAGCAGAAGAGAGAGATAAATCTATAATGGAGTTACTTTCTGCCTTACAAAATGTGCCCAGTAGCAAGATCCACAAAAGTTGCATGCTCTCCTTGAAAAGAAAATGAGAACTAGAGGGTAAAGCATACTTTCTTCTCTTCCCTAGTGGCCACTCCTTTTGCGGAATACAGCTCTTCACATCCATACTGTTTAGCGTTCCCTTGCCTTGCAATGGGACTATCCCACAATATGTGATGGTGATTGCATCTGTGATGAAGTGGGAGTGCAAATACTTTACTGAATAGATTATGACATTAATTATCCCTGTTGGAGTAGTATAAATGTACTACTCTAACTTTCTCTTGTAGAAGTACAAACTATGGGGACATTGCTAGCAGAGACAGGAGGCCACGATTGCATGGAGCTGATAGAAGAAGGCCCCAGAGGGAAAAGATGAACATGAACAAGAGTGAATCTGGACCAAGGAGGAAGAGAAGATGCCAAGTTAAGGGTTAACAGCTATATTACGTAGTGTCATGTGGGCAGTAGTAGGTAGCAAATGAAATGTATAGTTTAAGGCGCGAACAGATAAGAATGACCAGTTAGTTGTAGCCAAGTGGAACCTTTCTGTCAGCAGAAGATATATAAATGCAGCCAGCAAATAAATTACGTCTTCGATCTTTCATCGGAGTCCGTGCCTTCATCCCCTCAACAAACTATACCAGTATCAGGCATTCTTATTCTGGGATAACAATTGCAGTGACTATGAACTGGAAAGCTTTTTCAGTGAAATGTTATTTTTCAGTATTTGAATGGTTTCCACCAGTGCAAACTGACTACCTGATTAAACATTGCTTATTTCTTATCTAAGGAGAAGTACTGCAGTATATTTGCTCTTGTTAAACTAGTATCTTTATTTAAACATACTGATGCTCTTCTGAAAGGACTATTTCTGACACCATTGCAACCCTTTGTTTCATTCCTGACTCTCATTGAAGAGAATTTCTTCGTGCGTCTTTACTGGCACAGTGGTTAGATGGATGTGACTAATAGGGTAAAGGAAGTGTTCGCTCAGAAAATACCCTTGTTATTCAATAAACTGGCCAAAACAGTGCTCACTTTTGTATTAATTTCCTGACAGATGCAGCTGACCCATGTAAATATTGTTCCATTTAGCAAGTAAGAGATGAGAGGAAGTTGATGAATTTAGTTTTGATGTTCTCTCTGCCTTTGCTCTGGCTTTTAAACTGGAGTTGTTGACATAAAGGTAGAATTGAGGCATGTGAAGTGTCTCCAGTTGGTGACTCAGGGTGTGTGTACTGGTACTCTAACAAAGCCTCTAACCAAGGGAAAGACTGAAGAAGCACATTATGTTGTTTTTAACATGATGTAGTAGATGCCAACTGGGAGATTATAGAAGTTGTCCTCAAATTTGGTAATTTACTAATTTCAGGCCCAGTTTAAAAGTGTGTCATGTTCTCTGGAGAAGTTTGTATGTAAATTATGTAAAATTTTTTTTGTTTACAAAAAAAAATTACGTAATTATTAGTTGCTGAGAGGCTCCTGGGTATGGCTATGAAGAATGTACTATGCTTCATAGCCATACCCAGGAGCCTCTCAGCAAAAAAAGTGGGGTGGCTTTTGCACACCATGGCAAAGGCTTGACTGGTAAACCAGATTCTTTAAACTTTACTTTCTTGCAGGTGCAGGAGTAAAGGGATCAGAGATGTAATCAGAATCACTTCCTCTTCCTTGTAGCAAGCTGTCTTGCAACCATAGCTTTATAGCACAGGATTTATGCCTTTACAGTATCTGTTGCTACCACAATAGGGATTAGGGAGCAGAGGCATAAACATTGCATGAGTCTTGTGAAGTTGGTTTTGTGCTATCAGAGCACGAAATGTGAAGAACTGTCCTGAGGTGGCAAGACCAGCCTCTTGCTGTGTTCCATCAGCATTAGAACAAAGTGACAGTGGGCTTCAATCTCCTGTTTTTTTTCTTGCTTGCTTGATTCTTCTACTAAATAAGTATCAGGCCTGGGGTTTGTCCAGATAGCTTCCATGAGGGGATAAATGCAGGGCTTTCTCAGCTTGTTTTGCTGTATTCTTTTTCCACTCACCCATCTCCCCTCCATGGTTAGTTGTTTTTTTAATTCTTCTCCCCAGAGCTTGCAGACTGTTAGTTTATTTAATCTTGCAGACACAACTGAAGGCATTTCCAAGAGGAATTATTGGGTTTTCAAGAATTATTTTCACTAGTCCTCTTTCTTGTATGTGCCTAAGGTTCCATATATTGATATACATTCAAGTTCATTAATTCAGAAGGCAACGAGTCAGGCAAATGAGTCTGGGGCTCCACTGGGGTGTTTTTGTGAGGGAATTTCTTACATTACTCCGGAGAACTGTTACCATGAGTATGAACAAGACATACCTCATTTGTTGTAGATAGAGCTATAACTGTGTGTGACATTTACCTGTGTATTTGAATTGTGAAGTCCAGGAAAACATCATCACTTCTAAGGAGAGGGAGAATGAGGGAAAAATGCCTGTCTGCAGCCAAAGTCCTTCCTGATCTCTCATGGTAAGAAGTGACTGGACACACTGCTCTGAAAACCTATAAATGAAATAAATTGGTTTTCTTTTCTCCCAGCCTCATCTGTTTAAATCTCCCCCAACCCCATCTGCCCCAAGGCAGGGACAGTACATGTTGTGCAAATGTACCAGAGGTGAAAGGGCTTGAGCTGTCCTGTCCTGTCTGCTCCCTTGTGCCAACCATTCTACAGTAAGTACAGCAGCAAGGGCATAGTATATCAGGAAGTCCTAAGATGCAGAGGTGGAGTGATGCTTTGAGGACTGTAAAGAGGTATTCGTGTAGAGGGGCATAAGGGAGTATCTTTAAATATATAGAATTTGAGATATTTCAGAAGGTTTAGGGAAATCAGGTTTTGTTCTGTCCTTATGAATTCAGGCTATGCCTTTGTGTGCCTTTCAAAAGTGAGAGACATGCAACATTATAAAGGCAGAAAGGAGAACTGGGTGGTTAATGGAGGAAGGAGGGAGGATGTCAGGCTTGGCTTTGTTGATGACAAGGTGATGAGAGTGGTTTTGAGTTTACTTTCACTGAAAGCAGTACATGTGAATTTGTCTTAGGAAAACCCTTATGCTGTGTGTGTTGCTCCTTTGTAAATGCTGGCAAGTAACACTTAGACTGCACAGGGTGCTTATCTAAAGATGTTTTTTCCTAGTAAAGGACATGTCCAATGCTGTATTTGAAGGCATAGGACAGAATTTTGAAAAGCTGCGCATGGCAGCTGTCACAAATTACTGTAATATTCTGCTGTTTAGGATAACTAATGAGTGTGTCAGCTCCTTAGATATGTTGGCCCAGATCACCAGTCAGTATAAACTGGCCTTGCTTCATGAATCTGGGCAGATTTTCCGAAGCAAGCATTGCAGGGCTGTAAAGGGCTGGGGGGAAACATGAGGACCCTGGTAGCTTTGTTAGTGTACTGGACTGGCACAGATGAATCTTCAGGGTAATCTGTGCTTTCTTTGCTGGGAAGGAGCTTCCAAGTTGTTCAAGTCTCATCCTCCTCTCTTCCCGCACTCCTCCTCCTCACCTCCCCCAGTGGCTGGATTTCCTTATAGGTGGAGAGGTGCAGGAAGGACACAGCTGTGTGTTTGTTTGTGTGGTTATGAAATATCACCAGTTCCTTGTATTAGGAACTGTCATATAGATGTAGGTTTCCTAATAATATTTGCAGGGAAGTAGAAGTGAAGTGGAAGAGGTAATGGTTGATACAAGTCACCTACATTGAGAGATTAAGATATAGGAAAGAGATAGTGTGGAACTGCTGGCTGCATTTGCATTGACAGAAGATGAAATTGTGTACCTGGCTTACTGTTTGGAATATTATAGTATTGGCATACCATGGAAAGCACAGACCACGTACAAGAAACTTGAATTTCTCAGTTTAGGTGGTGTTTCTTAAGCCTCTCTCGTGCTCTGTAGAACATGAGCAAATTTTATCAGCTTATACTTCACAGCCTGCCCATAACAAGGAATTATTTTCTTCTGGCCAGTTCCAGATTTTGCTTCACTTCCTGTGGCTGACTTTCTGTTCTTGTTCCCATCCAGCTGTGAGGTATCATCTCTCTGCCTTACTCACCCATGGACTACCTAATGTTTAAATAGACCAGAAGCGAGAGGATGTTATCTTCACAGCAGGAGTTTACTTATATCTTAAGTGTTTCAAAGTTTTGATACAGCCACAGCATATTTCTTAAGGATAGTCTCACTGTAGGCAGCAACAGCAGCAGTTCTCATAGTTGAAAATTAAATAGGTGCTTTGCTTGGCCATCTGCTCAGAGCAAGGACCAGCTAACTCATGGACTTCAGATAACCCTGGTGCATCAGTGATACTTACAGCTCTCTATGAGCAGGCATTACTGTAAGCGGCCTGCTTGCTTTTGGATTCTGGATTGGGAGGTGTTTTGTCTTTAATAAAGTAGTGCATGCTAGTTGCAACAGATGGGCATCAGCCAAGCATTGTGTCTGCAAGAGAGTACAACACTAGCTGTATAAAGTGAATAACAACGTGCATATGAAGTGTAAGCTAGAGAGTGGTTTTAGACTATGCCAGGCTGAAGATGAGAAGATGAAGAGCAAAGAGATGAGAAGATGAAGAGCAAAGACAGATGGCAGAAACTGCTGAGGAGAGGTAAAGATGGACATTATGGTTGTTATTGACTTGTGTCGCTAGTTTGGTTCTAACAAGAAATAATGCTGGTTAACCATAATGCTGTTAGAATACCAGTGGCCAGTAAATAGCTGTTATGCCTGCAAGTTTAGTCTCCACATGTAGCATTTAATCTACTTGACCAACTCTTGTGTGATAGCAGAAAACCACAAGACAGAAGGACAATCAAAGTAGAATGGTTTAAATTTGGGCTTTCCTGGGGATGGATGCTTTTTGTCTTATATAAATTTCTAAAGCTTGAAGATGGACTCTCTGTTTTGTCATATACTTTTGTGAAGCTTTGCTTTTTTTTTTTTCTTCCCCATAATTTTATGTATATATGTAACTTTTTCCTGTTTCCCCCTATTTTTTAAAGTATAAGCAAGTTGTATGCTGTATTGCCCAGTCTGCCCCAAACACCACCAGAAGTTTCCCGAGCTAGATGTAGCAAATAGGTATTGAGGGATGATTTCTGCTGTCAAAGGGCAGATTTTGGTCTTGAAATGTACCAATTAGTCGGCATATTCTCTGTACTGTGTGTAAGAACTGGGGGCCAGAGAAGTGAAGGCTCAAGTCCTTTTGGTATCTGCTTTGCCTGTAGAAGAGGGATCAGGAGAGAAGGTAAAAAAATTGCATCTGTTGTCAAATTGCTTTAACCATTATGGTGTGATGTGACATTACTGTAACTGACTTGACACAAAGCTTCTGAAAACCTATAAATAATTTAAAGGTGTTAATTCTGAAACCATTTGGGGTCTCTCAACTGATTGTAAAATATTAAAAAATACTTGCAGTGGTTCAAGCCAACCTTCATTTCTACACAAGCAAGTGCAGAAAGCTATACCAATTCTTCATGAGATGCATTCAGTCTTCCTGATGCTTGGTGGTGCTAGGTGATCCCATTAAATGCGTTTCTTTAAATCTTGCACTAGAGGGAATGTGTTTGCGGTACCAGGAATGTGTGTAGTTGTTTAGTATCTTTGGTATGGATACCTAGTATCTAGGTACTGGTTTTTTAGATACTTTCTAAACTTTGCAAATAAAGCCGCACTAGAGGGAATGTGTTTGAGGTACCAGGAATGTGTATAGTTGTTTAGTATCTTTGGTATGGATACCTGGTATCTAGGTACTGGTTTAGATACTTTCTAAACTTTGCAAATAAAGCCTGAGTTGGAAACTCTCATTGATGCTGTCTGAAAGGTGGTAATTTGACTTCTGTATAGACCACAAATGCATTTTCAATATATTCTGTGCAGTTATCCTATAATGAGCTTCTCGCCTCATCACTGGGACTGTATGCTTGAGAGAGTTACCCAAGGCATCCAAATTTTTGCAGAACTTAAGAAGATTGGGGCAGCAGGTTGTGAAGTCCTGGGGGTGCTCTGTGGCAAGAGTGGGGGGTGTGTGTCTAAAAGGGTTTGGCTGGAAGCAAACTGAATGTGAGTGCTCATCCCAGACAGAAAGGGACATGGGCCTGTGACTGTGGGGAAATCCGATGGTTAAGACTGTCAGAAAGTTGCGTAGAGCAACACTTGGCGAAGTGAAGAACTCTTTGGACAATTTGAATCCTGCTATCCTGGCCTACGTACATCTGAGTTGTGCTTTACTTCACCCACTGACTATGTCACACTTAGTGCTCACACCATATGTCAAACATCAATGCTCTTAAATTACTTCACAGCAGCTCTTCAGTTGCCACAAAGTGCCTGC
The DNA here is from genome assembly GCF_000696875.1 of Nestor notabilis. Classification (NCBI taxonomy): domain Eukaryota; kingdom Metazoa; phylum Chordata; class Aves; order Psittaciformes; family Psittacidae; genus Nestor; species Nestor notabilis. The sequence continues at coordinate 31,346 of NW_009918580.1, forward strand.
CATGGCTGCAGTGATTCTGGGCCAGCAGCGGAGTGTTGTTTTCTAATAGCTGGCTGAGGTTCTCACAGCCAATCCTACATTGCTCTGCCAGTGCAGGGGCTTGTGGCCAGATGGAAGATCAGAACAGAGTGATTTGCTACAACCTGACATGGAAAACTTACTTGATTTAAGAGAGCAAAAAATCTAGTCTTTCCTCAAAATTAGGAATGTGTTGTTTTAACTCTGTGAAGTTACCACAAAGGGCAAAGATGGGATAGGTGTGTCTTCTCCCTGGAAATACTGTGTATTAAATAAAAATTGTACAAGGTAGTTTAGTGCCTCAGAGTTTTTCTGTGAGCAAAACAAATGTCTGGGTGTATTCACAGCAACAAAACTAAGATAACAGTAATTTTAAGTCACTAGCTTAGAAGGAAAAGCTGAAAAGCTTTAAAGGAGGAGGGGGTGTGTGGAGTGACTACTTTTCAGAAATTACAGCACTAGAAAACTCAGTGCTGTGTCCTGAAGTGCTTCGCCTGACTAATTCATTAGGAAATAAATGTTGTTGTTACCAACAAAATATCTTTTGCCTACACTGGCTGATTTTCCTGTCTACCTTCTTCCTCCACAGGTGCTCCTGAGTGTTGGCTCAGGGCATGCTTATGGGGTGGCATTTACCTGGCTGTTGCTCCTTGTGGTGCTGGGTGCTTACTGGGAGCATGGGGGTACTTGGTTCATCTCCCAGCTCAGTAGCAGACTCCTTAGGAAGGTCACTTCTGTCTTCCTGCATGATGTCAAGTCTTGTGGATGATCTTGGGGCAGCTTGAAGTGTTGCTATGATTCAGCATCATGCCGTGATATTAGGTGGGCCTCTGAAAGAGTATGGTGTGACCCTGGACCTAGCTAGTAGACCATCAGTTAGCTCAAGCAGTGCTGCATTACCCTTGCCAGAGAGAGCTTGGAAAGCAGTGAATATTCTGCTGGTGTTGCCTTCCTCATAGTGTCTTGGGTCCATACCCATCACAGCATTGAAAGGATAGTGCTCATAAGCATGGCAGGGGGACAAATGCATGCAATATTGTAATATATGAGATATGTCAGCTCTTTGGGAATTGGAATAACTCCTTTAGAAAATACCTATGATCTCTACTTCAAGTCTTGCACTGGGAGACAGTCGGCTATGTCCATTGAGAATGTATTTCAGGAGAAAGGTACCTGTCATATTTTAAATACACCCTATGTTTCTCAAAGCCTAGAACAGTTTCATGTAAAGAATCACTGGGCAAGTATTAGAATCAATTCATGTAACCAGTGCTATGTCTGTATTTGTGTGTGTATAATTGTATAAGTGAAATTAAATGTATTCTCTGAAAACTCTTCAATGGTAAGTTTGTAATAATTACAAATCTGATTAAAATTTAAACTTTCCCTGATCATTTAATAGCACTTAAATGAAAAAGTATTTACCAGTGGAGGTTTGGCTAGGGCTTTACGGAAAATGAAAGTGCTCTAACCACAGGAAATCAATGGCTTAATTGTCTGGAAAAAGAGTTCACTGCCTGTGCCAGGATAACCTGTGAGAGCAATAGCCTATTCTGCAGGTATAGGGAGAATGTTTGTCATTGAAGTTTTACAACAGTATCAGTTCCATGACAGGTAACTTGCGAAGTTGTGAGACTGATTGAGAGTTGAGAATTCCCTGTAGCTTGAGCTGGGGAGGGATTGAAGAAAGACTAAATGAAGGATGGTGAGTCGTTCTCTTTACTCTGGTAGAACCAGTCACACTTACTTTCTTTCTTTATTTCAGTACAGACTATGCTATTTTAAAAATAATTTTAAATGTAAGGTTTGTTAAACCTGCTTTCTTCTCTTGGTAAGCCGTCAAGTTTGGGGCAATTTAGGTAGTAAATAAATGCTGATTCTGCAAATTTTAACTGGGTTTCAATTTTCTTCCAAGGACAGCTTGACATAAAGTAAAAGTTAAACAGAAAAAACACAACAAAAGAAGAAAGAAACAAAAACCACCCCAACTTCAGTAAAAAGGAAACCCATCATTCATTCGTTTACGAATGGCAAAAATTGAAGCATGAATAAATGTATAATTTATTACATAAGTCCTTAGTTGAATGAATGGTGATGCATACTTGGCAAATTTGCATGCTGAACTTTAGCGTATCAGTATCTTTTCATAGTTACTAAGCAGGGAGAATCAGTCCTTTTTCAGGCATAACAGATAAAAATAGAAACCAAGTTTAAAGCTGCTGACCTTAACCAAGGTTTTATATTTCAGACTTCTAATAACTTTGATTTAATTACAGCTGTTGAAACCATTAAAATATTTGTGCAGTTTGTAATAGTGTCTAGATTATGAGTGAATGGTCAGCATCAGGCAGCCTCTGCTGCCTGGCAGGCACAGAAGGGTGTCGTGGCAGCTGCTCCTGTGCCCTCTGGTGAGACATAGCAAGTCCCACATAGAAAGAACCTCTGCTTGTTTCTGTGGCGGCTGAGGTTGGGTGGCTCTGTGCCACAAGCGACTGTTTGAGTTGGTGCTGTTATCTCCTAGTTGCATGTCCAGTGCTGGGTATTTGCAGAGCTCCTTAGCCTGACTTGTGCAAGAGTTAACTAAAGTTGCAGGACTATGGTTGTCCGGGTTAATGCTGATGTAAAAAAGATGAGATCAGTGTAGAGCTCAGGAAAACCTAAAATACGAGTGGGTAGGGAGTAACTATTGATATATTCTCCAATGGTTTATATATATATATATGTATTT